>NW_028274818.1:17739291-17890583 GCF_037043125.1 Eumetopias jubatus | reverse complement strand
TTAGACCTTCACAAGTTTAATACTGCAGCTTATAACAAATAATTTCACCACTTATCACTTATTAATATCGTTAATATAATGTAAGAAACTATTAGATAAATATATACTGAGTATCGTATGGGATGATAAAAGAGAATAATTAAACCTAAACTGGAAATTTGTGAAACTCTTTCTGAAAGCAATAATGCCTAAGTTGAGCATTGAAAGATGAGTAAGAGGTAGTCAGAAAAACAAAATCTATTTGAGGCAATAGAAAGAGCTTACAAAATGAGCTTCACAATTTTTATAATGTTTAATCATCTTCACCTAATGTTCCATGACATGTCCCCCAAATTTGATGGTTAAAATAACTTTTTTTTTTTTTTTTGTCTCACAGTTCTGATTCAATTTGCAATGGGTTCAGCTGGGTTAGCTTACCTCTGCTCCAGGTGGTGACAGAGGAGCTCCCTTGTATGTTTGCATGTAGTCTGAAATGGCTGGTACAGCAGGCATTTCTCTGCATCTTCTCCCCGATTTTCCAGGATGCTAGCCTAGGATCTGGCACATGGTAATTAAAAACATCTCTAGGAGGAAGAGCAAACAAGTTCTGGTACACAAGAACTTTACTAGCTTCTGCTGGTGTCACATTTGCTGATGTTGAAAGGCCAGCATCTATACAGAAGAGAACTATTTTTGGATATAGATACATGGATGCATGAATCATTAGGGACAATTATTACTATGGACAGTCTACCACATGTGCCTTGACAAGAGATGGGGCAGAAACTGAGGCATGCAGGGCCTTGTGTTTTTATAAGGGGCTTAGATTTCATACTTTCAGGAGCTGGGAATCATTGAAATGTCTCTGATAATAATGCTTAGTAATAATAATATAATGTCTTTAATGTAATAGAAAGAACCAACAATAAAGACTTTCCCAGATGACTGTTTATGGGCGAGAGTATAAATGATAAGTCCTTTAATTTTTTGAGAGTAGGAATTATATTAGTTTCTTTATTCAATATAACAAGATAGATTTGTTCTTGATGATATCAGTTTATTAAACAGTTTTCAAATTTTATTTTTATGTCCATTTTCTATTTGAGAATTTTTATAAGCTGAATGTTTGTGTCCACCTCCAAATTCATATGTTAAAACCTCATTCTTGACATGATGGTATTTGGAGGAGGGACTCTTGGGAGGTGAGGAGGTAATGAGGGTTGAGCTCTCATGAATGGGATTAGTGCTCTTAGGAAAGGCCACAGAAAGATTCATCTCTTCCACCATGAAACAACAGAGAGAGCGGGCCCTCATCACACATTGAATCTGCTCAAACTTGATCTTGTTTTTCTTGGCCTCACAAGTGTAAGAAACAAATTTCTGGTTTTTATAGGCTACCCAGTTTATGGCATTTTGTTATAGAAATCTGAGCAAATTCAGGCAATATTAATAGGGTTCGTATATGAGCACCTTGATTAGATTTATGTTTTGGTAAGTTTTATGAGTATTTGCTTTTTGTGTGTGCACACGCTGTACACTGCATAGATCTGATTGCTTGACTGATGTCCAGTGTGTATATTCACCAGTGTCATACTACCACTGGTTTTAAAATATTTTGACATGGGAATGAGTGAATTTCCATTTACTATCTTTTAATTCTCTTGCTGTTCAGCACAGCTGGGGCCCATCATCTCTTTTACTGGCCAGCTGTCTGCATAGTCATCACACATACTGATTGGGGCTAGCAAGTAATCACCAAGGAGGAAGAATAATAGATATATCTCAAGGGCACTTCTGAATAATTTATCTTGTCTATACATTGAGAGATGTTTGTTTGTTTTTTTTAAGTCAGGTTTTATTCAGAAATTTTCATATCAAACATTATACTTACCTAATAATTCTTTAACCCAAATTTGCTTGAATAAAAAAATTAAAACAGTAATTTTAAAATCAAATGCCTTTCCAATGAGTAGTAAAAAATCACTCCCTATAGTAGTAATAATAAGGACAAAAGATTCATTTCTTTTAGAGAATGGATTAATGCATGGTTTAAAATGTGTCTATTCCAAATCATATATTTCCCTCCACACATAAAAGCCATAAAAAATAACAAAAATTAAGTTTTCTTTTATCATTAGATCTTAATGCTTATCAAGGTTTTGTCTTATACTTCAAGTTACTTATTTCTAATTTTAGATTATTTTACTTTTTGTAGTCAGAAGAAGTAGTAAAATTTTGCTTTTATATAACTTAAAATGTTCTTTGTCTTATTCTTAGTTACCTCAGACTTTTAATTTCGTTATACAAATATTTTAATATAAAAATTATCTTTTTTATTTATAGATTTAGACAACTTTGCACAGCAACTATTCTTAGGACTTTGATGTAAACAAAGGAAGATTTATATTGTATTACAAATAAACATCAAGTTGTATACCTTAAATTACACAATACTTATTGGTCAATTATACCTCAATAAATCTGGGGTGGGTGAAAGAAAGTCATCATGAAGAAAATTATATAAAACCCTATCAATATGTGAAAAAATATTTTTAAAAATACCAGAAAATTAAAAGGAGCAAACCATAGGAAAAGGCATATGACATTTGGTCATAATATAATGTTCAAATGGAAATAAAACTATGTTTTTTAAGAGATAGATATATATGTAGTAACACACTAAAGAAATTTTTTAAATAAAAACTAACATGACAGTGTTAGCTTCTGGAGGATGGAAAGTGATGTAAATAAGAAAGGCACTTCTTTTTAGCCTCTAAGGAGCTGGTATCATTTTATTTGATACAGATAGGTTAATTTAATCTATCTCTGAAATTTCCATTGCTTGTTTGCATTATGTTATGTGATATAATTTACTGTATAATAATTTTAAAAATTAGCAAATGTGATTCAAAAGCACAATCAATCCACATTAGGCCTATTTTGAAAAGAAAAAATGTAAAACCATGGTAAATAAAAAGAACAAAATGAGGAAAATAAAATTTATTTATATGTTAATACTAAGCACCTATATTAATTTCATATTCAAAATAAATAATAAAAGATGTAAAACTATGTACCATGAAATACATATTAAACCTTGTTAAGCAATATTTAAAAATCAAAGAAAATTGAATTTTAGGCAAAAATGTATATAAATAATAAAAGTAAAAGTAGTGTGTAATTATAAAAAAACTATGAAGAAGATACAGAAATCTGAATTTCATATACCTAAAATATGGTTTCAAATATGTGTGTTTATAAATTAGGTGAACTACCAAGTTCTGATGGCGTATGTATAAATATAATTTAGCTTTTAACACATCTAATACAAAAAAATGTGCAGATCTAGCTAAAGAAACTAGAAAGGACATAAAATGTCTGAGTTAAGGAATAAAACAATAAAATTACTTCTATATATGCATGTGAAACCATACATCCTAACTGATCAGAATATGCTTGTAGTTCCTATTGTCCATTCCTCAGTCAAGTAATTTATTATTCTTTCGTGTGAGCTTATACAAACATAATATTTGCAATAAACATTTAATATTACAATGTAAAAAGTTGTTGTTATCCTTTCTTCAAACAGGGATATATTCCTGCTCATTACTTCCATGTATTTTTCTTTACTTTCCACCTGATCTATTCACAGAGCACAGGTTGATTGCATCCTAGTAAGTACCAGAGCTGTACAGGCTGCTACAGACACTGAGCTGAATAAAATGACTCATGATCTCAAGTAACACACAATATACCTCACATTCTCATAAAAGATCATTATAATATATGATAGGATCCGTGAGAAAAACACTAACACATAAACAATGCCAGAGAGCAAGAAAGAACACACTGCTAAGAGAATGGTAGCAAGCCAGAGGTTTCATCTTTTTAAATTACAAAACTCATGATTGACTAAGATCAAGATGTTAAAGATTCTGGTTTCCTATCTATCTCCACTCCTAGGAACAGGTCTAAAGCAATTACATTAGGTTCATTTCCCTAATTGATACAGCGCTATCTCTCTACTTACAGTATTACAAAGTATCCAAAGTATCAACATAATTCAGCCTCTCTGCTTTTAATTATACTACTTCATTTCACATCATCTAAATCCCCAGCTCATAGGGACTTTAGTTGCACAGCCTTGTTGCCAATCACTTGGAAGACTTGTACAAGAGATAAGTAAAGAACCTCTCATGACCATGAAATAACTGTTCAAAGAGAACCGATGTCTCCTATCAGGTTTTGTGTTCCATGTACTGTCCTTGAAACTGTTACTCCTACTGATAGGAGTCAGGTTTAGTGTTCCATGTACTGTCCTTGAAACTGTTACTGATAGAAGTCTTGAATAGAGTTTATTTCAGATTTAGTTACACATTTGTCCCTATGTGATTATAGCTTGGTTAAAGTATCCATCACATTATTCCTGAAAAGGAAGTAGTGGTAATGTCTACACAGAAGAGGGAAGGGAACACACATGTTACAAAGAGACTGCTAGGAAGTAGAACTGGAGCCACACATTTATGAATGTTGTCTAACTTAATCTTTGACAGGATACTATGTACCATACAGAATAGCTGATGGTTTCTCCTTTGGTATGTCATTACTCTGTTGGGGGTTCTTTGACATTTCACATGTGCTATCTCAAAATGGTGGTGGAAAAGTGGAGGGAAGGAAGGATTGCCTATGACCATATACTGGCACCGGCAGAAAGTGACTGCAATAACATATGTTGATTTTTCCCCACAGGTCTGAGGACTCAGATCTGAAATTAGTTTAAAATCTTACACTGACCTTCTGTTCAACCAATAATTATAAATTCCCCAAAGAAAATCATTCGTCTGACAGTATTTGTATTAGTTTCCTAGAACGTCTGTAGCAAATTACTACATACTTGGAGACTTAAATCAACAGATTTTGTTTTGTTTTGTTTTGTTTTTCTCTCTCACACTTTTAGAGGCCAGAATTCCAAAATCAAGGTGTGGACAGGGCTGCACTCACTTCAAAGCCTCTAGGAAAGAATCTTTTCTTGACTCTTCCAGCATCTCTTAGCTCCAGGCGTTTCTTGACTTGTGATATCATAACTTTAATCTTTGTCTCCATCTTCATATGGTCTTCCTCTGTGTCTTCTCTTCTTATAAAGATACTTGTCTTTGGATTAAGGGTTGACTCCAATCTAGAATGATCTCATCTCAAATTCCTTAATTACATCTGCAAAATTTCTTTTTCCAAATAAAGACACATTTACAGGTTCCAGGTACACATATTTCTTGTGAGGCCACCATTCAACCCTCTATAGTAGCTAAGGGTGCATATAAAATCATACTAAAGTAAGCAAAAAGTTTTTTGCTTAGTGTATATCTTTGCTTTTAATAACTTCATTATGTTTATGTTGTGATAATTACTGTAAGTCTTGTTCAATTACAGAGCAAAATAATAGAACCATTATGTATTTCTAATATTATAACCTCAGTTGTTGCTTGACAATTCTTAGACTAGATTCTAGTATACATACTTCCAATAAACCTCCCAAAAAAGGGACACCTGGGTGGCTCAGTCAATTGAGCACCTGACTCTTGGTTTTGGCTCAGGTCATGATTTCATGCGTGGTGGGATGGAGACCCACATCAGGCTCCATGCTCAGCAGGAGTCTGCTTAGAGATTCCCTCCCTCTGCCCTTTTCCCCCCGCAAATAAATAAAACTAAAAAAAAGCTCCCCCAAAATATTCAGCTCTGTTTTTTTCTAAATCATGCCAGGAAAACCCTCTTTTGAGTTTCTGGCTTTTTTTTTTTTAATGAGTGGGTTGGTGGGTGATTAGTAATGAACTCTGCAAGAGATGTCTTTACCTAAATATGCTTTATGAGGATACTTCACTTCATCAGAGATTAGCACCATTTCTTTTGCTTTATCCTTCAATTCATGGCCTTTGATGTACTTCATGGAATACTATTATTAGAGACTAAAAAACATTTTGGGGGTTGTTTGTATTTACAATGTTAAAAGAGATTTGGGAGACCAAATGCAGTTTAAATAGGAAGTGTTTGTGAGATGTGTGTGAACATCTTCACTTGCTATCAGAAAAAGATGAGAAAAAATACAATTGCTATGATACCTGTTTAAATATGTTTTTGAGGTAGGTTTTCTATATAACTTATGACAGATCATTGTTTCAGTGAGTATTCTTTATTTCAAAAACAGAACAAGCAAGCTGGCTATTTTGAGAGAAATATAACTTATCATATGTTTTTTTATATTCAATCATCACACAATAATCATTTTTCTATTTTGAGCAATATTTAAGGCAATCTTTCCGGTGGATTATTAAAAAAAAAAAAAAGACAGGACATTCGACATAGTCTTGAGAAAGATAATGAAGTTATTGCTGTTGCTGTCAGTTGAAAGCAAACCACTCTGATCTTTCTTACAGAGATAAAGTAGCCCATTTTTTGTCTTCATATCACATTTCATGGTACATATTAATTTGTTCCAGCAAAGTCACTGCATATAGAATAACACAAATGCTATTGAATGTTTCTATGAAATATTTTGGTTAGGATATTCCACTTAAAATTGCTTAAATAGCATTTTGGAAGGATGCATATATTTTGCTCTAGTGTTATTATATTCATTTTCCCACTACCCCATTCCCTATGGGTCAAAGTGTAGGAGAGTCAGAATGACTCTTCTACTCCCTATAGTAATGGGCAATAATTACCCGTCCTACACTTCACCATCTTGGCTATGCCAATCTGAAATGTCGATTTTTTCAATGAAATCAGGGGCCCATTTAAATGGTGACATCTCTCACCACCATCCCTGGCCCCCCACTCTGCACATCACCTTTTATCTGTACCTGTCTTCATATTATGAACTCTGGCCTATTGATTTCATATGATACTCACCCAGAACAAATTTTAAGTCTATCAACTAAGTAAATCAAGTATATTCAATCTAGGATCTTGGGAAATCTTTCCAATATTATAAATTCAACATGTTTTGGTCTCGTGTTTTGGCCTTGGGCTAAAATTTAGCGCATTTCCACATAGCCCATTTCCACATATATTATATAGGTATTTGAGATTAAAAGTTAACTAGATAATGCAATTACTTGGTGTATAAGCTGTCTCATCTTAAAATAGACTTCAATATTCTCCACAGATATCTTCAAGTTACGGGTCTGGGGGCAAAGAGAGAAGATGAAATGAGACTTGAGAAAAATAGGCGCCTCTTACAGGACAGGTCTCCGATGTGATCGTTACAATACATTTGAACAAGTGGAGTCGAGTTTCCTCACATGAGTGAAGGGAATGTTTCTGTTGACAATGGAGTTTCAAAGGATTTGGTAGGTGGACAAAACTCTCAGCTCAAATCTGAGGTGCCTACTAATTCCCATTTGATTTCTTAATCTTAATATAACTCTGATTTTCTAAGTCTGCCTTGATATTTTAACTTAAAATTCTGAATTAAAAAATAATTATTATTTGTCTATCATTTTTTCTTTAAGTTCTCTAGAGAAAATAGAAGCAAATACTGCATCACACTTCATAGCCCTAGAAGTCTTCATTATTATCATTTAATTAAGTTCAGTGTTTACATGATTTTCCTATCCTTGCCTTCAACCACCTCTTCACTCCAATAACCACAAATGAATCTGTCAGGGCTCAATTACAGAAACAGAAAGGCTATGATTATTATATTATAAAGTCATATATTTGGAGGAATTAGAGATTATACAATTAAATTTTCTGCCATTAGCGGAACAACTGTAAAAATAAAACCTCAAAAGAGAAATTGAGAGTCATCAAAAAAAAGTTACTAGCAGACCTTCTGAAACAATGGTGTAGGTGAACAATTTAGACATTGAGACAAATCTGTAGCAAGACTTGTTCAGCTTCCAGAGTGGGACTGGTATCAAGAGCTGCTGAATTAATCTGTAAAAGGCTTTTTCTCTTCATATCTGGCATTGTGCCTGGGTTGCTATTAGTCAGCAGGGGTAGCATTCAGAAAGAGGAAATGGATGAGAAGCAGGCAAGTTGTGGAAGACATATATGGAACTATCTCACCATATCTATCCACGGTGACTCTCAGATAGTAAGGGCTGTTACTTCATTTTCATCCTCCAGATAATCATGTTTCTCTTTTGCCTAACTCCACTCAGATGCATACAGGGAAGAGTAGACTGAAAAATGTCTTCCCAGCTTAGCCAAACTGGTGCACAGTACTAAACAATTACAGTAGATGATACTTGTAATTATACTGTCACTACACTAAACTGATTGTAATACTCTATTTTTTTCAATGCAAGGAATCCTAATGAGGAAACGTTTCATGCTGGTTAACTACATGATCCCAACAACTCATCAAGAGGAACTGTTTTCTGGAACATTCTCTAAAACTTCTCTGGATATTTTAATGACAACTAATTTAATGAAGGGAACTTATCACACAGGTTATGAAAGAACCACAAAGTCACATGGAGAATGTTAAAGCAGTTCAGACATCAGCAAGAGGCAAGATGTCAGTGGCCACTCTTTGGAATTGGAGGAGATAATATTAATGAGGCTATAAATCCAGTCCATCTTCTGGAATATGCAATCCTTTCAAGGGCCATGGAGATCTGGGATCATGGAAAAAGGGTTTGTCTTAGGAGAGCAGGCTCTCTGAAAGAGAGGTAGTCACTACTGGAATAGGGTCAGAGATGTGAGGGATAAAAGATGGGAATATTTAGTTTCTCTCCTTTTCTTATTCTTCAGGCTAACAGCAGCAACTCCTATTGGCTAAATTTACCTAGGAGGTTTTGGAAGGATCTTGAAAAATAGTTTGTAGGAGAAGAGTGTACAGTAGGTAAGAATGACCGCTAGGCAATGACTGATATATGTCTAACCACTTAATAATATAACAGGTATTATAAGAAGTATTATATGAATAGATATACTAAATTCATTTATGTAAAGATAGTTGGATTGCCTTAAAAATTGCTTACTAATGCACTCTAAATTTTAAGAGGTTTGTCAAGTTATAAGTTCCTTAGAAATGTGGAAAAATAATCTCTAACTTAAAGAAAATGAATATGAAGTGGTCTGAAATAATATTTTTATACTCTAATAGCCATATATAGCCACATGTTACGTTTAGAAAAATAATCCATATTTCAAATTTTAAAGAATTTTTTCACATCAATGCGTTAAGTCCACACAGTAATGTCATGAAATGGATATATAATGGTTAATAAAACTTAGGTAGCAATAGGGGATTTATTTTTTAAAACATACTGAAAGCCCTAATATTTAATACACATGACTGAATTTCCAGTTAAGACTATCTCATACAAAGTACTGCACCATGTATAAGACCATAGAGTCTCCCTCTGTGAGGGAATATGGCTTAGATAGGAAGCAATGTGTAAATAATCAAGGGTTTTTTCCCTTTCTAAGATAAGCAATTGGGTATCATTTAACAGAAGTTATTAAAGTAGCCAGAATGTTAAAAAATAAAAACAACTGATGAAGTTTGGTTTTAAAATACAAACTTTAAACATTTATATGAAAAGATGTTGCAGCCATACTAGTGGGGCAAAGTGAGGCACATGCAATTATATCAGCTGACACATTCGAAGCAGGACCTAATAAAAGCAATACTACTAATAATAGCCTAATAATAAGAACAACAACTAACATTTAGTGACAGTTATTTGATATATTTGATTTGTCTTTTTATTTTCAATTTCTAAAAGGAGACTGCCAATTAATACTGTGTGTTCATGACTTTACAAGTTTGCATATGCAAAATTACATTTAATTTACCTCTATGTTTATTTTATATACTCAGTCTAGGGTCTAAAAGTCCAATGTTCTCATATACAGCCATATCTCAGAGATATTACAGTTTCAGTTTCAGGCTGAATACCACAATAAAGCAAGTGAGATGAAGTTTTTTGGTTTCCCAGAGCAAATAAAAATTATGTTTACATTGTAGTCTACTAAGCGTGCAATAGCATTATGTCTAAAAATACTTAGTGCTAAAAAATGCTAACCATCGTCTCAGCTTTCAGTGAGTCATTATCTTTTGCAGGTAGAGGGTCTTGCCTCAATGTTGAAGGCTTCCAACTGATCAGGGTGGTGGTTGCTGAAGGTTGGGATGGCTTTGGCAATTCCTTAAAATAACACAACAACAAAGTATGCCACATTGATTGTTCCTTTTTTTTTCACGAGTAATTAATTACTCTGTAGCATGTGATGCTGTTTGATGGCATTTTACCCACAGTAGAACTTCTCTTTCCAAATTGAAGTCAATCCCCCCAAACCCTGTCGCTGCTTTATCAACTGACTTCATGTAATATTTTAAACCCTTTGACACCATTTCAACAACCTTCACAGCATCTTTCACCGTGAGTTGTTTCCATCTCAAGAAACCACTTTCTTTCCTCATCCACAAAAATCAACTCCTCATCTGTAATTTTTTTTAAGTTCAATTAGCCAACATATAGTACATCATTAGTTTTTGATGTAGTGTTCAATAATTCATTAGTTGCATTTAAAGTTTTATCATGAGATTGCAGCATTTCGTGAGATCTTCAGGCTCCACTTCTAATTCTAGTTCTCTTGCAATTTCCACATCTTCAGTTACTTCCTCCAGTAAAGTCTTGAACACCTCAAAGTCATCAAGGAGGGTTGGAATCAACTTCTTTTAAATTCCTATTGATATAGATCTTTGACTTCTTCCCATGAATTGCAACTTAGTGGCATCTAGAATGGTGAATCCTTTCCAGAAGGTTTTCAATTTACTTTGCCAGATACATCACAGGAATCACGTACCTATGGCAGCTTTGGCCTTATGAAATGTATTTCTTAAATAATAAGACTTGAAAGTCTAAACTGCTCCTTGATCCATAGGTTGCTAAATGGATGTTGTGTTAGCAGGCATGAAAACAACATTAATCTCATTGTATATCTTCATCACACCTTGGGTAACCAGGTGCATTGTCAATGAGCAGTCATATTTTGAAAGGAATCTTTTTTTCTAAGCAGTAGGCCCCTACAGTGGACTTAAAATATTCAGTAAACCATGTTGTAAAGAGATGTGCTGTCATCCAAGCTTTGTTGTTCTATTTATTAAGCACAGGCAGAGTATATTTAGCAAAATTCTTAAGGGCACTAGAATTTTTAAAATGGTAAACGAGCGTTGGTTTCAACTTAAAGTCCCCAGCTGCATTAGCCCCTAGTAAGAGAATCAACCTGTCCTTTGAAGCTTTGATGCCAGGCATTAACTTTGCCTCTCTAGCTGTGAAAGTCCTACATGGAATCTTCTTCTGATAGAAGGCTATTTCATCTCCACTGAAAATCTGATGTTTAGTGTAAGCATCTTCATTAATTATCCTAGCATCTTTGTGATAACTTGCTGTAGCTTCTACATCAGCATTTAATGCTTCACTTTGCACTTTTATGTGTGGAGATTGTTTCTTTCCTTAAACCTCATGAGCCAACCTCTGCTAGCTTCAAATGTTTCTTCTTCAGTCTCCTTACTTCTTTCAGCCCTCATAGAATCTAAGAGAGGTAGAGCCTTGTTCTGGATTAGACTTTGGCTTAAGGGAATGTTGTGGCTGGCTTGATCCTCTATGAAGGCCACTAAAATTTTTTCTATATCAGCAATAAGGCTGTTTGTCATTCTTAATATTTGTATGTTCTATAGAGTATTACTTTTAATTTTCTTCAAGAACTTTTATTTTACATTCACAATTTGGCTATTTGGTGCAAGAGGTCTAGCTTTTGGCCTATCTCAGCTATTGACATGCCTTCCTTACTAAGATTTGTCATTTTTAGCTTTTGATTTAAAGTGACACATGTGACTCTTACACGTAAACACTTAGAGGTCATGGTAGGATTATTAGTTAGCTTAATTTCAATATTGTTGTGTCTCAGGGACTAGGACTGCCCACGGGGAGGGAGAAAGAAAGGGGAACAGCTGCTCTATGGAGCAGCTAGAACACACACACCATTTATGGATTAAATTTACTGTCTTATGTGACAGTGGTTAGTGGCCCCAAAACAATTACAGTAGTAACACCAAAGATCCCTGATCACAGATCACCATAACAAATATAATAATAATAATAAAGTTTAAAATATTGCAAGAATTACTAAAATGTGACACAGAGACAGGAAGTGGATAAAATGGAAAAATGGTGCCAATAAATTTGCTCGACACAGGATCACCACAAACTTTCAATCTGCAAAAAACATGATATCTGAGAAACAAAATAAAGCAAAGCACAATGACAGGCAGTATGCCTATAATACTCTATTTTTCCTAGTAATGTCTGATCAAGAGATCACTTCTGGTCTTAAAGGATGGTCTTATTACCTGAGGTTTCCCATTATAAGTGAAGACAAGAATCAAGGATCTAGAAATCATAGAGCAAGCAGACAGCATTTCAGCAGAATGGTTTCTTAAAAATCACAATCCTATCTGTGTATGTATTTATATTTGCTTTGCAATATTGCCAAAAAATGCACAGTGTGATGTATGACAGATTTAAATAGTAGTGTAAACACAAAATTCAAAAAGCATGTACATTTGTATTACCCCTAAAACTTCTTTTTGCCCCTTTTCATCACTCGATCCCTTCTGCTCCAGGACACCTTCTACTGTGCCTGTTCTACAATGTCACATAACAGGAACCACTGTCTACAGAGCCCTTTTGTATCTGGCTTTGGTAACTTAGCATAACTCTAGAGATTCATCTGTGCTGTATCATGATATCAATGTTTTGTTTCTTTTGTATTTTTATTTTTTATTATTTTTTAAAGATTTTATTTATTTATTTGACAGAAAGAGACAGCGAGAGAGAGAACACAAGCAGGAGGAGTGGGAGAGGGAGAACAGGCTTCCCATGGAGCAGGGAGCCCGATGTGGGGCTCGATCCCAGGACCCTGGGATCATGATCTGAGCTGAAGGCAGATGCTCAACGACTGAGCCACCCAGGCGCCCTCCTTTGTATTTTTAAAAAGAGTATTGTATTGTATAATTTTTCCACTCCATGTTAAACACTCAAGATGTTTGGGTCTCTATCTAAAAAACAGAGTGTTTTTTATTTTGACTATTTGGGACAAAGGTGCTATGAGCATTCATGGAGAAAACATATTTCAGACTCATGTTTTCATTTCTCTTGTGTAACTACTTAGCAGTGGACTTGCTAAAATGTATGGTAACAGTATGTTTAGTTTTACAAAAAAACTGACAATCTGTTTTCCAAAGAAGCTGAGCAATTATGCATTCTCACCAGAATACATGAGCTCTCCAGTTCAACATCCTCAGTAGCAAATCTCCTCTTAGTCTTTTTAATTTTAGCAATTCTAATGAGTGAGTTATGGTATTTCATAGTATTGTTTTAATTCTCATTCGTATAATAACTAATATTGAACATCTTTTCATGTGATTAATTTTCTATCCATATCTCTTTTGTAAAATGCTTAACTCTTTCACCCATTTTTTAAAATTAGACTCTCTTATTGTGTTGTAAAATTGTTTTATGTACTTTATATACAAAACCTTTATCAGAATTTGTTTTGCAAATATTTTCTGCCAGAATGGTATGTGTCTTTTCATTTTATTAATAGTGTTTTTTTAAAGCCATGAAGTTTTTAATTTTTTGAAGTACATTTATTGTGGATTTTTGTTTTGTTTTTGGTTAGCCTATTTTATCTCCTCTAAAAAAGTGCTGTATAATTCCACTTTTCAGTTTTTTCTCTATATTTTATTCTATAAATTTAAAATTATTAGTTTTTTTAATTGGTTCTCTGGTCAGTGTCAAGACTTTTTTTTTTTTTTTAATAGCTTAAAAGAAAGTGTGGAATTCATCTGTTAGTATACAGAGGCCCGGTTTTTCCAGTACAATTTGTTGCAAAGACTATCCTTACCCTTTGCACTTTGTTTCATTCAATGTATTCTATAGAGTGGATTTACTTCCGGAATCTCTAATCTGTTGCATTGAACTTCATGTCTATTTTATGGAAATATCATATTCTAAATAAAATGTGACCTAAACTGTAAAAGATGTTATTATATTCTGATTTAAAATTTTTTTAAACAAATATTAAAAGTGGACATTATATTGAAGAAAGGATAGTTTAAACTTGAGTGCAGTTTGATTACAATCATTGTACTATAAAATTATAATTTAATTTACACTCACTTTAAAATGGCCCATTTAGTAATGTCAGTAACTTATTTGTACATAACTGAGTAGAAAATATTTTAAGTGTTCTCTAGAGGAAACTTTGCACTCAGTATATATAGTTTAGGAAATGTTAAAAATCTTCCATCTTCAAAACACACAGCAATCATTAGCAAATATTCCTCTTAGGTTGTATCTTTTTAAAAATTTCCAAACTGCAAACTGTAAGGAATTTTTTCTTATTATATTCATAAGAATTACTATATTTTTCTAATTTTATTTAGTGAAAACTTAAGGTATTTGGGTCACCAAATTTTTCTTTTACATGATTTTTCTTTTTCTAATTTTTATATTCTTTATCATGTCTGGATTGAACATGAGGTATCGCAATATCATTGTACATGATTTCAGAGTCGTTCTTCTTGGTGAATTTCTTTTTTTTTTTTTTTTTTTAAAGATTTTATTTATTTATTCATGAGAGACAGAGAGAGAGAGAGAGAGAGAGGCAGAGGGAGAAGCAGGCTCCCAAGGAGCAGGGAGCCTGATGTGGGACTCGATCCCAGGACCCTGGGATCATGACCTGAGCCGAAGGCAGACGCTTAACCATCTGAGCCACCCAGGCGCCCTTCTTGGTGAATTTCTGAAATGACAGAGTTGTCATGATATTTGAAGAGTTTTATTAGGATATGTAATTAAGTAAATGCTTAATTTACAAGCAGAAAAAAGTTTTATTGGGATATGTAATTAAGTAAATGCTTAATTTACAAGCAGAAAAATGCATCCATTCTAAGTATACAATGCAATGATTTTACTAACTTTATAAAGTTGTGCAATCATCATAACAATTCAGATTTGAAGGATTTTTATCATCCAAAACTTATCATTCTATTGTTTACTATTTCCATTCTCATCCCTGTTCTAGGGCAACCACTGATCTTTATGTCTTTATGAATTTCTCTTTTTTACAAAGTTCATAAAAAGGTAATCCTACCATACATAGTTTTTGCATATGGCTTTTTTTTTTTTTCACTTGATGTAATTTTTATCCCTTCCAATTGCTAATATTATTCCACTGCATGGAGACATATTTTCTAATCTGGCTCTTTTTTAAATTTTTTATTGTTATGTTAATCACCTACATTACATCATTAGTTTTTGATGTAGTGTTCCATGATTCATTGTTTGTGCATAACACCCAGTGTTCCATGCAGAACGTGCCCTATTTAATACCCATCACCAGGCTAACCCATTCTCCCACCCCCCTCCCCTCTAGAACCCTCACTTTGTTTTTTAGAGCCCATCGTCTCTCATGGTTCATCTCCCCCTCCAATTTCCCCCCCTTCATTCTTCCCCTACTGCTATCTTCTTCATTTTTTTTGTTTACCATATATTGCATTATTTGTTTCAGAGTTACAAATCTGTGATTCAACAGTCTTGCACAATTCACAGCGCTCACCATAGCACATACACTCCCCAATGTCTATCACCCAGCCACCATATCCCTCCCATCCCCCACCACTCCAGCAAACCTCAGTTTGTTTCCTGAGATTAAGAATTCCTCATATCAGCGAGGTCATATGATACATGTCTTTCTATGATTGACTTATTTCTCTCAGCACAATACCCTCCAGTTCCATCCACATCATTGCAAAGGTCAAGATCTCATTCCTTTTGATGGCTGCATAATATTTTATTGCATATATATGCCACTTCTTCTTTATCCATTGATCAGTCGATGGGCGTCATGGCTCTTTCCACAGTTTGGCTATTGTGGACATTGCTGTTATAAACATTGGGGTGCACATATCCCTTCGGATCCATACATTTGTATCTTTGGGATAAATACCCAGTAGTGTAATTGCTGAGTAGCTCTGTTTTCAACTTTTTGAGGAACTTCCATACTGTTTCCAGAGTGGCTGCACAGGCTTGCATTCCCACCAACAGTGTAGAAGGGTTCCCCTTTCTCCGCATCCCCGCCAACATCTGTCGCTTCCTGACTTGTTAATTTTAGCCATTCTGACTGGTGTGAGGTGGTATCTCATTGAGGTTTTGATTTGGATTTCCCTGATGCGAAGTGACGTTGAACACTTTTTCATGTGTCTGTTGGCCATTTGGATGTCTTCTTTGGAAAAATGTTTGTTCATGTCTCCTGCCCATTTCTTGAATGGATTATTTGTTCTTTGGGGGTCAAGTTTGAAAAGTTCTTTATAGATTTTGGATACTAGCCCTTTATCTGATATGTCATTTGCAAATATCTTCTCCCATTCTGTCAGTTGTCTTTTGGTTTTGTGGACTGTTTCTTTTGCTGTGCAGAAGCTTTTTATCTTGATGAAGTCCCAATAGTTCATTTTTGCCCTTTCTTCCCTTGCCTTTGATGTTGTTTCCAGGAAGAAGTTGCTGCGGCTGAGGTTGAAGAGGTTGCTGCCTGTGTTCTCTTTTAGGATGTTGATGGACTCCTGTCTCACATTTAGGTCTTTCAACCATTTTGAGTCTATTTTTGTGTGTGGTATAAGGAAATGGTCCAGTTTCATTCCTCTGCATGTGGCTGTCCAATTTTCCCAACACCATTTGTTGAAGAGACTGTCTCTTTTCCACTGGACATTCTTTCCTGCTTTGTCGAAGATTAGTTGACCACAGAGTTGAGGGTCCATTTCTGGGCTCTCAATTCTGTTCCATTGATCTATGTGTCTGTTTTTGTGCCAGTACCATACTGTCTTGATGATGACAGCTTTGTAATAGAGCTTAAAATCCAGAATTGTGATGCCACCAGCTTTGCTTTTCTTTTTCAACATTCCTCTTGCTATTCAGGGTCTTTTCTGGTTCCATACAAATTTTAGGATTATTTGTCCCATTTCTTTGAAAAAAGTGGATGGTATTTTGATGGGAATTGCATTGAATATATAGATTGCTCTAGGTAGCATTGACATCTTCACAATATTTGTTCTTCCAACCATAAACATGGAACGTTATTCCATTTCTTTGTGTTTTCCTCAATTTCTTTCATGAGTATTTTATAGTTTTCTGGGTACAGATCCCTTACCCCTTTGGTTAGATTTATTCCTAGGTATCTTATGGTTTTGGGTGCATTTGTAAATGGGATCGACTCCTTAATTTCTCTTTCTTCTGTCTTGTTGGTGTATAGGAATACCACTGATTTCTGTGCATTGATTTTATATCCTGCCACTTGACTGAATTCCTGTATGAGTTCTAGCAGTTTTGGGGTGGAGTCTTTTGGGTTTTCCACATAAAGTATCATATCATCTGCAAACAGTGAGAGTTTGACTTCTTCTTTGCCAATTTGGAAGCCTTTTATTTCTGGCTGTGGCTAGGACTTCTAATACTATGTTGAATAGCAGTGGTGAGAGTGGACATCCCTGCTGCGTTCCTGACCTTAGGGGGAAAGCTCTCAGCCTTTCCCCATTGAGAATGATATTCGCTGCAGTTTTTTCATAGATGGCTTTTATGATATTGAGGTATGTCCCCTCTATCCCTATACTCTGAAGAGTTTTGATCAAGAAAGGATGCTTTGTCAGATGCAGAAAAAGCATCCTTTTTCTGCATCTATTGAGAGGATCATATGATTCTTGTTCTTTCTTTTGTTAATGTATTGTATCATGTTGATTGATTTGAGGATGTTGAACCAAACTTGCAGCCCAGGAATAAATCCCACTTGGTCATGGTGAATAATCCTTTTCGTGTACTGTTGGATCCTATTGGCTAGTATTTTGGTGAGAATTTTTGCATCCAGGTTCATCAAGGATATTGGTCTGTAATTCTCCTTTTTGATGGGGTCTTTGTCTGGTTTGGGGATCAAGGTAATGGTGGCCTCATAAAACGAGTTTGGAAGTTTTCCTTCCATTTCTATTTTGGAATAATTTCAGAAGAATAGGTATTAATTCTTCTTTAAATGTTTGGTAGAATTCCCCTGGGAAGCCATCTGGCCCTGGGCTTTTGTTTGTTGGGAGATTTTTGATGACTGCTTCAATTTCCTTAGTGGTTATAGACCTGTTCAGGTTTTCTATTTCTTCCTGGTTCAATTTTGGTAGTTGATACATCTCTAGGAATGCACCCATTTCTTCCAGGTTATCTAATTTGCTGGCATAGAGTTGTCCATAATATGTTCTTATAATTGTTTGTATTTCTTTGTGTTGGTTGTGATCTCTCCTCTTTCTTTCATGATTTTGTTGATTTGGGTCCTTTCTCTTTTCTTTTTGATAAGTCAGGCCAGGGGTTTATCAATCTTGCTAATTCTTTCAAAGAACCACCTCTTAGTTTCGTTGATCTGTTCTACTGTTCTTTTCTTTGATTTCTGCTCTGATCTTTATTATTTCTCTTCTCCTGCTGGGTTTAGGCTTTATTTGCTGTTTTTTCTCCAGCTCCTTTAGGTGTAGGCTTAGGTTGTGTATATGAGACTTTTCTTGTTTCTTAGAAAGGCTTGTATTGCTATACACTTTTGTCTTAGGACTGCCTTTGCTGCATCCTAAAGATTTTGAACAGTTGTGTTTTCATTTTCATTGGTTTCTATGAATTTTTTTAATTCTTCTTTAATTTCCTGGCTGACCCATTCATTCTTTAGTAGGATGCTCTTTAGCTTTCATGTATTTGAGTTCTTTCTAATTTTCCTCTTGTGATTGAGTTCCAGTTTCAAAGCATTGTGGTCTGAAAATAAGCGGGGAAAAATCCAATCTTTTGGTACCGGTTGAGACCTGATTTGTGACCTAGGGTGTGATCTATTCTGGAGAATGTTCCATGGGCACTAGAGAAGAATGTGTATTCCATTGCTTTGGGATGGAATGTTCTGAATATATCTGTGAAGTCCATTTGCTCCAGTGTGTCATTTAAAGTCTCTATTTCCTTGATCTTTTCCTTAGATGATCTGTCCATTTCAGTCAAGGGGGTGTTAAAGTCCCCCACTATTATTGTATTGTTGTCAATGTGTTTCTTTGCTTTTGTTATTAATTGCCTTATATAATTGGTTGCTCCCATGTTCGGGGCATAGATATTTACAATTGTTAGATCTTCTTGTTGGATAGACCCCTTAAGTAGGATCGAGTGTCCTTCCTTACCTCTTATTACAGTCTTTGATTTAAAATCTAATTCTCTGATATAAGGATTGCCAGCCGAGCCCTCTTTTGGTGTCTATTACCATGGTAAATGGTTTTCCACCCCCTCACTTTCAATCTGGGGGTGTCTTTGGGTCTAAAATGAGTCTCTTGCAGAGGGCATATTGATGGGTCTTTTTGTTTTCATCCAATCTGATAGCCTGTGTCATTTGAATGGGGCATTTAGCCCATTTACATTCAGGGTAACTATTGAAAGATAGGAATTTAGTGCCATTGTATTGCCTGTAAGGTGACTGTTACTGTATGTTGTCTGTGTTCCTTTCTGGTCTATGTTGCTTTTAGGCTCTCTCTTTACTTAGAGGACCCCTTTCAATATTTCTTTTAGGGCTGGTTTTGTGTTTGCAAATTCCTTTAATTTTTGTTTGTCCTGGAAGATTTTTATCTCTCCTTCTATTTTCAATGACACCCTAGCGGGATATAGTATTCTTGGCTGCATATTTTTCTCGTTTAGTGCTCTGAATATATCATGCCAGTCCTTTCTGGCCTGCCAGGTCTCTGTGGAGAGGTCGCTTGCCAATCTAATGTTTCTACCATTGTAGGTTACATATCTCTTCTCCCGAGCTACTTTCAGGATTTTCTCTTTGTCTCTGAGACTTGTAAGTTTTACTAGTAGTTGTCGGGGTGTTGACCTATTTTTATTGATTTTGAGAGGGGTTCTTTGCGCCTCCTGGATTTTGATATATCTTCCTTGAGATATAATTTACATATAATATTTTATTAGTTTTAAGTGTGTAAAACAATGATTTAATAACACATGTATATATTGCAAAATGATTACCAGAATAAGCTTAATTAACATCCATCACTTTACATAGTTTCTTTTCTTGTGATGAGAACCTTTAAGATTTACTCTCTTAGCATTTTCATTGTAAATCCATTTACTTCATTTCCTTCTCCAAATTAGAGAAGCTCTCTGCTATAATTTGCTCCAATATACCTTCTGCACCTCTCTTTTTCTTCTTCTTCTGGGATCCCAATTATTCTAATGTTGTTTCATCTTATGATATTGCTTATCTCTCGAATTCTGCCCTTGTGATCCAGTAGTTGTTTATCTCTCTTTTTCTCAGCTTCTTTATTTTCCATCATTTCGTCTTCTGTATTGTTGATTCTATCTTCTGCCTCATTTATCCTAGCAGTTAGCACCCCCATTTTTGATTGTACCTCATTAATAGCCTTTTTGATTTTGACTTGGTTAGATTTTAATTCTTTTATTTCTCCAGAAAGGGATTCTTTAATAACTTCCATGCTTTTTTTCAAGCCCAGCTAGTATCTTTAAAATCATTATTCTGAACACTAGTTTCGACATCGTACTAATATCCATATTGAGTAGGTCCCTGGCAGTCAGTACTGCCTCTTGTTCTTTTTGTTGAGGTGATTTTTTCCATCTTGTCATTTTGTCCAGAGGAGAATAGATGAATGAGAGGACAAAATGCTAACAGGGTAACAACGTCCCCAGAAAATATACTCTAAACAAATCAGAAAAGACCTGTAACTGGGCGAAAAGAAAGGGAAAAAAAGAAAAACGAAAAAGAAAAAGATAAAAACAAACAAAACAGAACAACAACAAAAAAAACAGAATTTGATCAAATATGATCAGGCTGGTGCATAGATCAGTGCCACACACTAGATTTTAGGTGTAATTTGGTGTGTTAGAAGAAAGTGCTTCCCAAAATTGTAAAGAAAGAAAAACTTATATATGTAGAAAAATAAGGGTTGATACAATGAAGGGATGGAATATGACTGTAAGGATGGAAACTTTTAAAATTTTATAAAAAGAATTTAGGGTATATTTTAATCTTTTAGAAGAAACTGTATCTCAAAATTTTAAAGAGAAAACAACATATATATATATATATATATATAGGCCAAAAATAAGGGTAACTACTATGAAGGATAGAATATGACTCTAAAATGAAAAATAAAAATGTTTTTTAAAAAAGCGATTGATAAATGTTGGTTGAAAAAGGGAAAAAGATAATTTCAAAAAAAAAAGACATTTAAAAAAATTAACTTTGAAAGACTAAAGAATCATGGTAAAAAAGCCATGGATTCTATGTGCAGTATTCCCCTAGCTCTGGAGTTCTGCCATTCTCATTGATCGGTAAACTTGGTTTGGCTGGCTGTTCTTGCCGATCTTCTGGGGGAGGGGCTTGTTGCCATGGTTCCCAAATATCTTTTATCTCTATAAACTTAACTTTAAAAACCTACACTCTTCTTCAAGTTATCTATTAACCTTATAAAATCACCCTCAATATTTTAATATCTGTCATTTACTTCTCTATCATTCAACAGTATAAGCTATTTAATGACAATTTTACATGCAAACTTAACAACTATTTTAGTTTGCCATTATTATACCTGATTTAGGCTTTAACTAAAGGTAATAAACACCCATTATGTCCAAGGAAAAATTGTGCACTGTAAGTCTCTTTAAAAAATTCAGACGTGTTAATAATTAAAGGCATGCAAATCAAAACAATGCAATGTGTAGAAGCATCACCCTACCTAATTTCAAACTATATTACTAAGCTATAGCAATCAAAACAAGATGATGCTGGCATAAAAAGCAGGAATATAGATCAATAGAACAGAATTGAGATCCCAGAAATAAACCCATGCACATAAGGTCAAGTAATAATTAACAAGGAAGGTAAGAATACTCAATGGGTAAATGGAAAAGAGTCTCTTCAATATATAGTGCCAGGAAAATTAGATAGTCACATGCAAAAAATGAAACTGGGCCTATATCTTACACCACTCACAATAATTAACTAGAAATGGATAAATGAATTGAATGTAAGACTATAACCTAGAACTCCTAGAAGAAAACATAGAAAAAAAGCTCCTCATCATGGATCTTGGCAATGACTTCTTGGCTCTGATACCAAAAGTATTTGCAAGCAACAAAATAAAAAATAAACAAGTGGGATTATATCAAATAAAAAGCTTCTGTACAACAAAAGAAATAATCAACAAAATGAAAATACAACCTATTGAATGGAAGAAAAACAAATATATGCCTATATACATACATATGATATGCTATATGATAATATGTCATTATAAAATTCAATGCTTTCCAATATGATTGCTCAACATTTAAATAATTTTTTGAGTCAGGATCTAATAAACTTAACTATGGAGCAACACAAATTCTTATAAGGTTTCTTATGAGAAAAATTATTCTCTAGCCATCACTAACATATTAAAAAATTTTTACTTTGTGGTTCTTTTCTTCTATGATACAATGTCTATATTAATTGATAATATAACATAACTACGAAAGTGTAAACTTCATTTAATTAATTTTTCTTTGATATCAGTTTAAGTAGATGGTAAGGCAATAATCTTTAAAGTACCATGCAATATCCCAAGCCTTCTTTCCTTTCTAGGTTTATTGAGATGTAATTGACATATAACATCATTCAAGTGTAGTTGTATTTTTATTAGTAGTATATGAGTGAGATAGTTGACATTTCATTAATGGATAATATTATTATTAGAATCCTATAATTAGCATTTCATTATAGTACATTCCTAGAAGGGTGTCTGGGTGGCTCAGTCAGTTAAACGCTTACTCTTGATCTTGGCTTAAGTTTTGATCTCCCAGTCATGAGTTTGAGCCTCTCGCTGGGCAAGGAAATTACTTAAAAAAAATAAAAAAAAAACCTTCCTAGAGCCTGAGAAAATTTTAAAAAATCATTTTGAAGATACTTACTTTCATTAAAAATTGATGATATTTTCCTTTAACATAACAACTGCAAGTGAATGTATAGGGACGAGACCCATATCTGAGAGAGATATATTTCACTTTGAAAATTAGACACTATATTTTAGGGAAGATTTTTAAGCTTGTAAATTTGGTAAGAATTAATACATTCAGCAAAATTATTTCTCCTAGTCATTAAAACAATTTAAAAATAGTTCTGTCAACCTGGAAAACACTTTGAGGAAGAATAGGAAAGAACAGTTACTGATTTTGATGGTTCTGATAGAAACTATATAATGCCATAAGTGGTTGCCTGAAGGAATAAGGTCACATTATAGCCTCTCTTTGCTATGGGATTCTTTAGACTACGATCTATAGGCTTGCATACTGATCTGAAATAAAGGGGCATTAATCAAAGGTCTCTGAGAAGTCAAGAAGGATCTTCATAATAACATAAAGAACTGACAGGCTCTCTACCAAAACCAAAGAGATCAATATAGTAGTAGGATTATGTAGCCATATTCATAAAGTGTTTTCGTTTGACCATAAAATTTTATGCATAATCATCTTAATTTCAGTCAATAGTATCTTTTTTTAAATATAACTTCAAAAACCTTATATGAAAACATAGGGAAAGATGGTCTTCAAGATTGGCACTAGGATATGAATTCTTCATGCATATACTTAAAATTTACTGTTACAATATTGACAGATGCATAGAAATAGATGAAAAATCCCAGCAGTTCTGCAAAACAAAGTTAGTAGGAAGTCATATAGGTCAGGTTCTAGAAATATTAATAAAATTAGATTGAGAGAAAAGTTAGAGATTCCCAAGTGAACTGCACATTAGAATAATATATTCGAGACTAGATGTGAGTAGGAAATAAACTTGAGTGAATGAAAACCTCTTGATAGTTTTGGGGTTAAATAAGATTATGAACTGGATGATCCTCCTCAGAACTAGTTATGGTCAATCTTTTAATTTTAACTATTCTAATTGGTTCACAGTAGTATTTCTTAGTTGTTTCAGTATTTGTTTCCTTGGTGGAAAAAACCAAAATGTCAGGTATCTTTTCATGTACTTGTTAGCTATCCACACGTCTTCTTTGATGAAATGTCTGCCCAAATATTTTGTCCGTTTTTGATAAATTGTTTTTCCATTATTGAATTTAAGCATTCTTAGTAGATTCTGGATAGTAGTGCTTTATCAGATATGTGATTTTAAACTGTTTCCCAGTCAGTGACATGGCTTCATATTCTCTGAATTCTTCAGAGAAACCGTTCATGTGCATGTAATTATCTCCCACTACCAAAGCAAGGTCTTTCTAAGTACTCTATCAAGTGCTCTGTGAATTATGAGGTATTCCAATTTGGCTCTAGAAACTGACAATATTCACAGGCGTGTGTGTGAATGTCAGACACCATTATCTCTAATCATGTCAGATGGTTTATTTGGTCTTACATAATACTTGAAATCATTCATTTCTTTAGTGAATCTGCACCATATGTGAATCAGTGGTCTGCTGAATACTAAGGGCAGTGGCTGTAGACTTCAGAAGCTCTCTCTGTGTAGCTCTCTTCTGTCTGGTAATCTGTCCTGAAAATTCTCCCAGTCTTGGTCTCTTTGTTCTCTCAGCTCAAGCTCTTCAACATGTGGTATCTCCAGGTTGTACCTGCGGTCCTCCTACCAATGCCACAACCTGGAGTCTGTTTCAAGCAGCAAATTGGGGCAATCTTAGAGTTTATCTTGTATGTTTCCTCTCTCTCAGGAATTATTGTCCTGTGTTGCCTATTGTCCAGTGTCTTGAAAATGGTTGTTTCATGTATTTGTCTTGTCTTGTTATTTCTGGCAGCAGGTAAACCTGGTCCTTTTACTTCATTGTTATGAGAAGTTGAAAAGTCCTTTTAAACTGTAGATAATTAGTAGCATTATTTTTAAAGACATATACAGTCAAGGATATCTCTATGACTTTAAAATTTTAAATAAATTTTAAATAAATAAATAAGATTAGTTCCACTTTGATCCTCCAGCTCTAACCTGTAGGATTACCATAGAACAATTTAAAACAAATATCAATGTCTTTACATGAAAAAGACATTACAAATACCTGTCTAACTTGATTTGTCAAGGGGGCAGCTCATAATTTAATCCGAAATTATTCTGCTCTCTTTCCTTGAATGGAGTTAGCCAACACTAAGATATTTTTAGGTATATAAATTTGCTAAGGATTATATTTTCTGAATTTTACTTGTTCATATAATTTCCTCCACATATTTTCAAGTGATTAAAAAAAGCATTTAGTGATTTTTAAATAGGTGATGGAATGGATCCCTAAAATGTATAGTTGAAGAGAGTGAAGGATAATTATGTTAGTTCTTCAAACAATCAGAATTGTATGATATGTTTCATTCAAGATCAATGATTGAATTGTTGTGTGGAATAACTTCAATTTTAATGATACAAAGAAAAATCACAATTTAACATTGTGTAATTCTCAGAAAAGGACAGAAAAAATGTTGTCTGTATTATGATCATTCTAATAGTTTAAGATTTTTATAACTGTGATTTTAGAACACTGTTTCATGTGTAATATATCAAGCCCAACAATGTTAAAATTTTTTAACATCAATTACCTGTGAAGAGAAAGCAATAGAACACAGGCAGTTGATTTAAAACTATCTTCAGTGTATCATTTGTTTCTTGCAGTAACATTATGAGAAGATAAAATTTAATATATTCCTTAAAAGATTGTTTAAAACATCTCTTTTTATTCTGTGTTGAACATGATGAAGAGTTTAATATATAGACATTTGATTTGAAAAAAAAGTGTTCTTGTTTTAGGACCACTATTAGTAAATTTCCTTAACACTTATAACAACCTTCATAAATACTTATGTCATATATATTTTATATCAAATAATAAATTAAAATAGATTTCCAAGTTCTTTTTTATAAAGTATTACAGCAAAATCTAGAATTATGTAATTATCATGTTTACAATCAGCACCACATGAATAGAATATTTTGTCTTCTCCACTGCTGAATTCAAATTCCTAAAATTATATATGATTGAAATACACATACACATAAATAAACGTATAGCATTATGCAGCCAAATCTTTTTTATTGAGATATAATTTACATATAATATTTTATTAGTTTTAAGTGTGAAAAGTAATGATTTAATAACACATGTATATATTGCAAAATGATTACCAGAATAAGCTTAATTAACATCCATCACTTTACATAGTTTCTTTTCTTGTGATGAGAACCTTTAAGATTTACTCTCTTAGCATTTTCAAATATACAATACATTATTGTTGACTATATTCACTGTGCTGTGCATTATATTCCCAGGACTTGTTTATCTTACAACTGGAAGTTTGTACCTTTTGACTTCTTTCTCTCATTTCCCCCACACCCAGAAACCCCCTGTGGCAACAACCAATCCATTCCCTATATCTAACGAGTTCATGCTATTTTATGAGATTCCACAAAAAATGAGATCATACAATATTTGTCTTTGTCTGACTTATTTCATTTAGCCTAATGCCCTCAAGATTTATCCACACTGTTGTAAAGGGCAGTATTTCCTTTTTTAGTAGTTAAATAATATTCCTGTGTGTGTGTGTGTGTGTATGCACGTGTATCTTACATTTTCTTTATACATTCATCCATCAGTGAACACTTATGTTGTTTACATGTCTTAGTTAATGTAAATAATGCTGCAATGAACATGGGGGTGCAGATATCTTTTTGGGATAGTGATTTCATTTCCTTTAGATAAATTCTCAGAAATGGAATTGCTGGATCAAATGGTCGTGGAGTCCTTAAAACTAACAAGTCAGAAAAAAGAATCTGAATAAATTCCCAACCTTGATATCAAAATATGGGAGATAGTCTGTCTTTTTTTAATTCTTTTTGGAGGTCATCAAATTACATCTTACTCAGCAAATTAAGTCTTAGGTTCAAATGGACAACATTTACTTTGCTTACCATTAGAAAATCTTCTTTGTATCATGTTTTACCAAACCATTTACTTTTTTTTTTTCACTTTCCTGAACTTTATTAAAGAAAAAGCAATGATGGTAAATCTCGAGAACAGTCAATTTTCTAGGATTCTTCCTTGAAAACGTGACATTTGATTTCCAAACACATGCCAGAGCGTAAATGGTTCCCAATTGTACTAAGTAGGTGGGAAGCTGAAATCCTAAAATGTTCATCTTCCAACTTTCCCCGGTCTGTGGTCTGTCTTTGGATCAGCAATAATTGCCTGAACAGCTACTATGGCTTCATTAATTTTTGTCTGTAGCTCTCTGAGCTCTTCTATATGCAGCGATCGCAGAATTTGAGCAGCTTCATTAAGGACTGCATCTCCTGTGTCAAAACCAAGAATATGTTTGTCTAAAGCAACAGGCAAGCCCTCTTTCGTTTGATTTGCTTTAGCAACTGCATCCTGGGTCAGGCGCTCCTGGACCAAAATGCAAATTGCCTTAAGCATTACCAGGTAATCATCATGACACTGAATCTGAAGAAGGTTAGCCAAAGCCATTACACCAGCCTTAAAATCAGGATTATTTACATCCAAGTTGATCAATGGCTCTGCATTTTTAGCTGCATTGTCAGCATTTTTTGTATTATCAGGTACCAAGTCCTTGTATTTTTCAGCATTATCTCCATATTCAAGTCTAACAGCTAAACCAAGAAGCCAGTCAATTGCTTCTTGTCGTTCTTGAATCTTGAAAGGACAGTTAACATCTTTGAGATACTTTTCAAAGAACTTGGGCGAGTCACTGCTGTGGATGTTTCTCAATGTTTCTCTGTCTTCAATCTTGTAGTGTCTGATTTTCTGGTCTTCAAGCCAAACAATAAAGTTTCTAAATTTTGTTTCATCTTTGCAGTTGAAGCCAGCCGGGTTGTGGTAGTCGAGGGCCGTCAGCTTGCGTCGGAACATGGTCCCTGCGTCTCGCTCTGGTCCCCCGGGTTCGGCCGGGTGAGGACAGGCGAGGAAGAGCGGGTAGTGCAGGAACCGGCGACGCGTCTAAAGGCCAAACCATTTACTTTTAATTAAAATTCTCTAGTGTGGCTTCTTTGGGCTAAGAAGATCCAATAAGTGTTTCAAGAAAGTGTCATAAATCCATTGCCTGATTAGAATTTAACATCAATTGGGAGCCTGGGTGGCTCAGTCATTAAGCATCAGCCTTTGTCTCAGGTCATGATCCTGGAGTCACAGGATTGAGCCCCACATTGGGCTCCTGCTCAGTGGGGACTCTGCTTCTCCCTCTGACCCTCCCCCCCTCATGCTTTTTCTCTCATTCTCTCTCTCTCTCTCAGATAAATAAATAAAATCTTTTAAAAAAAATTAACATCAATTAAAATACGTGAAACCTTAAATTCAAATAGTAAAATATCAAAAATTAAGACACATACTTAAATGTAGTAATATGGAAATATTTCTTGATTAATATGTGTATCACATGCTGATTTTGAAAACAAAAAAGGACATATATGCAAGAAAAAATACTAGTGTTAAACAATTATAAATGATGTTTATTTCATAATCTGTTTGCAAGATATTGATAAAAGGAAGACATGAGTGTGTAATACAGCAAAATTTTTTCACATTAGTAAGAGCAAAAGTGAAACTACATTAACTATATAATCACTCTTCAACTTTTCTTTCTGGAATTGTCACAATTCAGCTTACTAGAATGTTTCTGCTCTTAACCAAATGTTTCTTGATTTATGTAAATGTTTTCATTAAATTGCTAATCTTTATACACAGTTTTCAAAACTAAAATTGAAGTATCCTCCGGGGAAAATACAGTTTACTCTCAGTTCATGTAAAGTAAAAATATAGTCTACCCTATAATGTCAAAGGTGCAGAGCATGAGTTCCTTTCTGTTCTAAAATTCCGTTAAGAATGATACCATGCCTAAAGCAACTCTTCTAATGATAATTTATTGTTACAGAACAAAGAAAAATAGGCCAGGTCTGTGTGTAGTTTCAACCGGCATCACATTCTATTATTTTATTTCAGCGTCCAGGTTTTCTCTAGGTTATGGTGAAGAAAAATGAAAAATGATTTATTTTCAAGGTTGCCAGGAGCCACTGATGCTTTCAAATTGGTATTCATGTATAATTATATTTTACATTACAAAACTTAAACAATAAAGAAAATTACATTTTTGTAAAAAAATCTTATTTCAGAGTAATAACCATAAATTGATTTTAGTTTTGCATCTGCCATTTTTTACAGTGTATTAGTAAGATCCTAAAAATATTCTAATAATTTTTGTCAACTTAGTAAATTAAATAAGTGCTGGTAAGTAGTAAGTGAAGATTAATTGAAAGGAAAAAATAAGGTGATAAGTGAAACTGTAATCTATTATCAATGATAAGAACACTTTTTTGCAACATGTCTAATTTTAAATATTTAATTATTGGGAACAAAAATTTAGAGAAATTGATATTTTAAATGTATAATTAAATGTGTAGTTAATATGCCTATTAAATATTAAATTACAAATATCAGGAGACATATATGCAGATAGTTATAGCCATGATTTCCATAAAAATTGTGAAAAATATCTACAGTGTTTTATCTTTTCTGTACTTTTGAACCGAAAAAGCAAAATATAAAACAGTTACAGAGGTACATGTTGTTTACATATATTTTCAGTAGTTAAAAATATTATTTAGCTTGATTTTTATTTGAACTCTGAAAAGCACAACTTAAGTGATTTAGGTTATACATTAATTGATTAAAAGTTTAGTTTTTTCTAATATTGAGTTAGTTATATAATAACCTCTCTCCTGCCTATATAACTGAAATATCATAATAATCTGTCTTTAAAAGGTACTTACGTTTCTTTATAAATGAATAATAGCATCATATTACTGAAAACCCAGAAACTGTTCTTTTATATTCTGTATTAATGCTATTAAATGATAGCATCCGATTTGAAGAGCTAAACAGATTGCAGGAGATTTAAAAGAATTTTAAACCAACTGTATGTACAGTCAAATAATCTAAAACATTTTATTTTTTTATTTGTCAAAATTTACTCAGACCAACCTTTTCTCAGTAAATGTTAGATAAAACATATGGAATAACTGACAAAGTAATAAATTCCTGTGCTGACCCACAGGCATGGCTATAATTTGAAAAATCCCCGTAATTAAAAAAGGCAGAAAGTATTGGAGATGCCAACAGCCAAAGCATAGAGACTTTGTTAAATATGGGAGACATTCAATAGAAACCAAGGAAGAGTCTCAGAATAAACACTGTTCTGATCTGCCCACAATAGCTTAAAACAAGCCTCAAACTGGCGAAACTCATGTTCAAATAACTGCCTGATAATAAAAATTGCAATTTTTCGTAAAAGAAACCAAAAAAAAAACAAAAGAATTTAACAACATAAAAGTCATGGTATTTGACATCAAATAAAAGTATCAGACATTTAAGAAAGCAGAAAAATAGGATACATTGCAAAGAGATAAATCAGACAATAGAAACACAAACGATGGTATTAGCAGAAAAGAAAATTTAAAGAGTTCTGATAAACATGCTCAAATATTTCAAGGAAAACAGGTATATAATGAAGAATTTTAAAATAGCTGAAAGAGTTTTCTAGAGATAAAAATGAAATATCTAAAATAGATATTTCACTGAAGAGTAAATAGTGAATTGACGATACAACAATAAAAACTATGAAATAATATTGCAGAAATAAATGGATAGATAGACGATAGGTAGGTAGATAGATAGACATGATCAAATTGATGAGGGAGCAGAAGCTATGACACCTCATAGTCCCCCCCCCCCCCCCGTGGGATATTTGTGACGTTCCTCAGGCACTCCTGGCTGCCCTAAAGGAAAAACAAATAGTTAATTTACAGAGATTGCAATCGGGCAAGACTTGAGTCTCCCTCAATTTACAAAAGTCTTAGCAATTTGCAAGAACAAAGCATTTACAAAAACAAAGCTTTCAGAAGGGAATGTAGATACAATTAAATGTCCTTATAATCTGCAGCCCATTGTTGGATACTTGAAGTGGGCAAAGTGTAATGTTCCTCCAGGAAGCTCCCAACTATCTTACTTTTAATGCCTTGCTAGAAGGAAAAACAACCTTAACATGACGATGGCAAGTCCTCGGGTATCCTGTGAGTCTTCTTTAACACAGAAAAATCCTTTTGAAGCCTCCCTTTTCCTTACCTTCCCCAGCTCCCAAGTGTGTAATCAGCCGCCCCTAGCTCTTTCTGCCCACGGGTCCTATCCCGGTGTTTTAATAAAGCCACCATTTTGCACCAAAGATGTCTCAAGAATTCTTTCTTGGTCCTTGGCTCCAGACCTCACCCCACCGAACCTCACCTATATTCTAAACCACATCAAAATCATAAGTAAAATTTGAAACAAAAGTAAATGATCCAGGCACTGGTGACTGGCCACTGTGCAGGCCTGACTTCACCGGCTCGCGCTCCGGGGTCCGCCGCCTCTGCAAGCCTGTCTGACAATCCCAACGTGCGAGATGGAGAAATTTTCTAAGTTAAAACTTGAAGACAAAAATGTGAGTGAAAAATCCAGTGCCTTCGAAAGAAACTCCTGCACCCCCACTATATTCCACAGCATTGCCTTTTTCATTTACTTCTTTCCGCTGTTTAACTTTGTAAAATGCAAAGAGGTTGGATGAAGTTTAAGTGACTGTGCTGCCCCTTTTCACATCAAAGAATCCAGAGCTACAGACAAGTACAAGGAAAGCAGGGTGGCCTCCCCCATCAGCTGTCTAGCTGACAGGGAAGAAAAAGAACTTGCAGGGCAAACAAAAGCACTTGGGCATATGTGTGAACACATACATGCACATGCGTGCACGGGCGTGCACACACACACATACACAAACACACACACACCAGCTAGTATCACTCTGGTATTTAGGTGTCACATGCCCTAAATCAGCAATGTAGTATCCCTCAATGTTTCATTTATTAGTCCCCTCTTCTTTTCAAACTTGATATTTTAATATGCTTATTTTACAAATTGTCATGCTCTGAGTGGAATCCATACTTTGATTTATAATAACAATAATCAAATGAAGATATTACATTGCTTGAGAATTCAGGGGGAAAAAAACTTAAAATTTGCCCCCCTTTCTATAATCTCTGCCCAAACTCACAACTTTGGCTTCAAATAGTTATTTAGATGCATGAGCACATTCGCCTTTTTTTCTTTCTGTTTCTTCACAAATGGTTTTGAACATTTCTATTAAATATGCATGATCTCAATACACATACACATTTCATCTCACTTTCGACAGAATTTTCTGGAATAAGTGAAGTATTTCCATAAGTGCCTCTCTCTTTTTTATTAGTTTGTTGGTTGATTGATTGGTTTTACTCCTTTCTGGACTATGGCACACAGAATTTAAGTTTTTTGTGTTTTAGAGTTGGGTTTCAGGGAGCTAACCAATGGCCTCTTTGTGATATGAAATGAAATGGTATTTCAGTACAAAGGTAAACATTTTACAGGCATTTCATCCTATCATGTTCACCCTCCTGTCATAATGGTGCATGTTTGAGGTAAATGTTAGATGTCCTAGGGATTTGTATGTGGTGGTAGATTGCTTCAAAATTTGTTGTAGGGTGCCTGGGTGGCTCAGTTGGTTAAGTGACTGCCTTCAGCTCAGGTCATGGTCCCGGAGTCCTGGGATCGAGTCCCACATTGGGCTCCTGGCTCAGCGGGGAGCCTGCTTCTCCCTCTGACCCTCTCCCCTCTCGTGCTGTTTCTCTCTCTTTCTCTCTCAAATAAATAAATAAAATCTTTAAAAAAATAAAAATAAAATAAAATAAAATTTGTTGTAATTTTAAATCATTTGGAACACTTCTAAATAGTTAAGTGTAGGACACTGCTTGCTATTCATTACATATTTCACCACCTCAAATCTTTTTCTTGAGTACCACACAATAGAGTGGTACTGGAGCTACCAGAGGAACCTCAAATATTATATGTCCAGGAAGAAATTCTGTCTCACAACTAATTTTCTGTTCTTCCTGTGGGCTTCATATCACTCTGTTTTCAGAACCAAAAATCCTACCACTGAATGTTTGTGTCCCCTCAAAATTCTTATGTTGAAAACTAATCCCTAATGTGATAATATCTGTAAGTGGGGCCTTTGGGAAATGATTAGATCATGAGGTCATAGCCCTTATGAATGAAATTAATGTCCTTATAAAAGAGACCCCAGAAAGATCCCTCACCCCTGTTGCCATGTGAAAACACAGAAAGACAGACATCTAGGAACTAGGAGGTAGGATCTCACTAGACACTGAATCTGCCATAAACCTTGATTTTACAGTTTTCAGCTTCTAGAACTGTGAAAAAGGTCTGTTGTTCGGAAGTCACCCAGTCTATGGTATTTTGTATGGCAGCCTAACGGGACTAAGAAAACATGATAATTATTCTTGATCACCATATCATCTTCATTTCAATAACCAAGTATCTTAATATCATTCAAATCCATCAAATTTCTTTACAGGTATAGCTACCTACCTTCAGTTTGTCACTCTCACTCATTTAAATTATTACTGGAGCTTATTAATTGTTCTGCTCCCAATTTTACCTTTCACCAAAGTATTCTGTACTTTGCATCCAGAGTGATTAAAAAAAAGAAACCTTCAAACTGATTATGCTTTTTCCCTTTTTAAACCTTTGCGGAGGCTTACTATTGCTGATAAGAAAGGGTCAAACTCTTTAGCCTGACAACGTAAGGCCATTCACTACCTGTCCCTTAAACTTTCCTCAACATCTGCTTCACCTGAAACTCTTGATGACACTTCTTGCCCCTTTCTAACCTTTAACTTTCAGGTCTCACAATATGTATTCCAATCATGCATAATTCCTTGGAGCTCCAAAGAGGAGCTATGTTTTCTTTTGCTTCTAGGATTGTATGAATGGTATTTCATTTTCTTAGAATACCATTTTTCCAGATGGTTACTCTTATATCTACTTCATACTAAAAATTAGATCAACAATTCCATGTTTCCCTAGTTATGGGCTGGTTTCTAGCCTATTTGTTTCAACAGTAACCCACTATTGTTTTATTATTTACTCCTTTTATAATCGCTTAGCAACATGCCTATTTACTTCTTTATGTGTTAAGCTACTTGAAAGCACAAATAATGTATTGTTCATTTTTTTTTCTATATTCAGCTCCCACTTTCATCAATGCAAAGGTGCATGAAGGAAAATGGATCGGTTTTCTCACCACCTGAAGGGGCATCTTTGTCTCTTTTAGGATCCACCCCATAATAATAAATACAATTCCAAAATGTATCTAACTATAGGATAGAGTTATTATCATATGAATGAAATAAATACTCTAAGCTCAACACCAAAAATTTATATTAAAATTACAGCAGAAAAAAACTGCAGCAGAAAATAGTTGAACTGGTTATCAACCATAAAATCTCAGATATATCATTTTCTTATCATGACAAAGTGTATCCCTCTGAACTCTATTCTTGCTATTTCCTGTCAGTTCAAGAGAGGTCTCTTGACGGCAGGAAAAAAAGTGCAAGAAAAGTGAGAGAAATAGGTACACAGCAGCTATTAACATTGTCATGGATTATCTATCACTTTGAGTGTCTTGTGCCAGAATAGATCTGTAGTGACAAAATATTACTGAATACCAACAGAAATGGAATAAAAGGGCTTCAACCCTTTACCAGTGTGTAGTCTAGTGCATGTTCCTCGACCATTCTCAGCTGCACTTTACTAGTTTCAAGATTAGGATGGATATATGACCCACTCAGTATGGTTGTAATGAGGATTCAATTAAGTGAAAGCAGAAAATAATATTTGTGAAACTTCGAACCAGCCTATGTTCAGTAAATGTTAACTGATTTTCAGTATTAAGAATGATACAATTATTTATTTTCTTCTGGCTCTACACTTACCAGGCAATTCCCTTAAGACCTTCTGGGAGATCATTCTCTTAATATATTTAAATCCCTAAACTTCATTCCTTCATTCCTAAGTATCTTCATCTCTAGGTCTCTACCTGAGGCTTGGCCACAGAGAGGTGTTCAGGCACCTCTGGTGAGACTTCCTTATGGGAAGAAAGGGGGAAACCTTGAAGACACTTTTCCACTCCCAGATCTCCTTTATTGTGTGGCACCCGTATCTTCAAACTCTCCCCAACTCAGGGTGCCTAAAACTGCTGAAGCCTGTTGTTCAGGGCTCGCTCAAAAGGGAGATGGTATGTGCTCATTCACCTGACCTTTGACACTTCATTCTATGGGGTGAAATGCAAGGGAGTTGTTGACCTTTCCCCAGTTTTAGCGTCTTGCTTATACCATTGTAGTAATTGATTCAAGTCTTAGCTCTTTAATTTCTGACTTGCTGCTCTAACTAGATACTATGAAACCTGGAAGCTAAGCTCTTCCCCAGCTCAGCTGAGCTCCTGACTTCTACTAAAAGAAAATCAAAGCCAGAGGTATAAACTTTAAAATTCCTGTATTTAAATAAAATTACTTTGAGCAACATATAAAACAAAACAATGTATCTTACTTCATGAATATTTTTATAAAGAACATCATTGAAAATATAGATTTTTAAATTCTGTAATATTTATTAAAAGAATACAATGTTGTAATAAGCTTTCACTTTGGTTTAAACTTAATACATGTATTTGGACTTTTTTGTTGGAATCGTGTATATCAAAAAAGACACACCTTCCAGTTAATAAGAGGGGAAAACTTTCTTATAGAAAGCCCATCTATGATCTTCATACATTTGCTTATTTATTGATTCAAGAAATTGATATTCAGTCTAAAACCTTTTTCAGTTGCTATTCTTATTACTGCATACACAGTTGTGAGGCAGGACAGAAAATGTCCCTTATCTCATAGGTTTTACATTTGAGGGGGATATAGAAGACTGTTGGAACTCAAAAAACCATATTCTATTGATGAAGGCAGTAGCAATCCAGACCCCTTATCTCCCCAAAAAGAATATAAAATAATTTGCAGCTATGTTTTTGTTTGCTTATTTGTTTCATTTTACCATCATAGTATTAATAAGGAAACTGAAGTTGCAAAATTACAGGGTTATAACTAAGGCTTAGGGGATTTGGAAAAATATATTTATGATTAGTCATCAAATCTGAGATTTTTCTTCCTCTGTGATTGTTTTCCTTAAGTTTTCCACTGTAGAAGAAACTATAAAAACCTGTAAACAGAAAGATACAATATGTGAGTCTCGATATTTTTCTGCTCCAGCCAATCCGAGACCTGCTCAGTTAGTCTCACTGATGAAGTTGCATACGGCTGGGATAGAGGCTATGGGGTAAGTTACAAGATGGACTCATCCTCACTTTAAAACTTTGACATTTTGTGTATCCTTATAAATGCAAATTAGCAAAGAGTTTTCGTTAAAGATTTTAGTGGAGAACTCTGAAAATACAATTTAGAAACCTAAATCAAAAATGCTTCCTTTGTTATTCAACATGTAACCTATTAGAGCAGGCTTTTCTTTCCGTAAAGAATTGATTTTTAATCAAATAATTCAAAATTTGTAGAGTTTTTTTTAAATGAGAAAAGTAATTCCATACTAATTATATCCTAATTCTGTGATCACATTTTCCTAACAGTTTGAATTTAAAAATCTAATTTGAAACCCTTTGAGATATATATGTGTATTCATATTTCTTATTAAATTGTATGTATACAATCAGTTGATATTTTTAGAAGTCATCTGATTTCTTCAAAGAAAGAATTAAAACTAGCCAATGAAACTAATTTTGTATATTTGTTTATTTCCTATAAGAATATATTATAAATAATTTATTATTCTGTGTTGACAGATTTTATTATCAAAATAATCACTAATTCTAAATTATTTTTCTTTTGATATAAATAATTTGGTTTTGGTTGGCATAAATTAAATTATATGAATAGACGTATTTTACATTTACTCAAGTCATTAGATTTAGTATTTTGTATCAACACCTATCTTTTTATTGTGATAACTATCTCAAAATGACCTGTGACATGGAATTTTATTTATAAACTGTTGCTGGATTCATTTTAATCTAGTCACAGATACTCATACTAAGGACATGATATTTATTAGGTCATTTTTTTCCTTTCAGTTATTTTTTTATATTATTTATCTGTAAAACATAAATAAAAAACTTTCAGAACATATGTTGGAAGGTGAAAAAAACTATTTCTTAGTATAAGACATTTTTAATTTCAGATTTATTCGTGCAAAGGGTTAAGGTTATGTGAATGTCATCTCTTTATGAAGTACTACACTCCAGTTTTATTACTAATTCCCCTCTGCATCAAATCAAACACTACATATGGTTATAACATTGATTTCTTAATTTTATGAAAATTGCCCTACCAACAGCTGGTCTCTTGAACAAATGAATATGTCAGTGGCTGATTACAGATTAATGATATAGCTATTCTTCAAAGGTGCAGCAATTCACATTCAAATTTAGCCTCATATTAGTTTAGAATGCTTATTTAAAAGGAATACTCTTTAACTTATGCTTTTAAATATTTTTATTGATATAGAATTGAATGCTTTTGAAAACATAACACACACACTTCAGAAGAAAAAAGAACTGAAAGAATTTAAATTTAGGATTATTGAAAAGCACATCTGCTTTGAATGTAATGATTTATTAAAACCAGCATGAAACAACTGCTAATCAAATTTCCTTGAAGGCAGCAGAAAATACTATATTATCATACAAGCTTATTTAGGGTCTGTTTTTAAAACACTTATTCAACTCATGAAAATTTAAAAGTTGAGTTAAAAATCAGAAAGTGCTCTGAAATTCCATTTGCCAAGCACATTTGGAAAAATATGTATCGTTATGCATTTAAAGTAATACAGAATTCTAATAATAGCAGTGGTTTTCTTACATTTTGGGATACTACAATAACATTATTTGGAAATGAGTGTTCTCTTACCTTTTCACTTTTCTCCCATCAGTCACTGTCATAAATGATTTAGTTATTTGTCAACTGTATATTTGAATTATCTTTTATATTGGGTCCCACTGGTTAGGTAAGTAGTGATGAAAGCAATAAACAAACAGGATACAATTAACAAATAAATCTATTCTCAGTATTAATACTATGAATATTAGCAGTGTGCCACATCCTAATTTTGAAGAATTTTGCTCTTCTGTATTATTAGAATTGACATTTTGAAAGATGAGCTTCATTTGAAATTCACAGCACCTAACAATAGGTTTGAGGAAAACTTCACCGATACTAAACACACAATGTATTTAATGTATATGGCTGAATAAAAGACCTCCGGAACTGAAAACTCTCCTAAAAATGCAACTAATGTGCTCCAATAAAAGCTATTTATTTGTTTTTTTTCTTCACAAAATCACTATTTCAATTCCTATCAATTTTTAAAATTCTGTAAGGTTTTGTTCATGGATCACAAGTTTATTCTGTCACATAATTTTCCACAATTTAATTCTAACAATAGCAAAAGCATCTGCTGAGATCACAAGAACATTTTAAGGAACTTAAACTTATCAAAAATACAGGGTATTATGTAATCTTGTCTTATAGAAAACAAATTCTTCTAAGTGTGTGTTAGGCAAGTCCCCTCAAAGTGCCCAAACTAATGTGTAACACACACACACACACACATACACACACACACTCAAATTAGTAGTTACATATGAGTTCACAGGCTACCTGTGCAGCAATCAGGCTTCATAACTCAAGCTCTTAAACTCCTGTTGGTCTGAAATATCATCTAAATGAGGTGACTGAGGAATAGGGAAAGTAATTTTTTGAAGACCACACAGTAATAAGTGATCTAGCCAGGAAGACACAACTAAAAGATAAATGATTAAGGCAATGCTTAAAATTGAATGAGTTGTTAACCCTTTATTTGAGGACTTTGAAAAAGTATTACTTTTTTTTTAATTTTATTTATTTGAGAGAGAGAGAGAGAAAAAGAGAGAGAGTGCAAACGGGCAGAGGGGCAGAGGAAGAGAGAGAGACTTACTGCTGAGTAGGGACCCTGACTTGAGGCCCTATCCCAGAAGCCTTGGATCATGACCTGAACAGAAGGCAGATGCTTAACCAACTGAGCCACCCAGGTGCCCCAAGAGTATTACTTTTGAAAGGCCTGTCATAGCTCTGACTGCTATAAAAATAGTACCTAAGACTGGGTAGCTTATAAACAACAGAAATTTATTTTTCACATTTCTTGAGGCTAGGAGTCATGATCAAGAAGCCAGCATGGTCTGGTAAGGACACTCCTCCAGGTTGCAGATTGCTGACTTTTCCTTGTATCCTCACACAGGAGACAGCAGAAAGAAGGAAGCTCTCTCCTGACTCTTATTTGGGCACCAATCCCATTCATGAGGGTTCCATCCTCATGACCTCATCTAATCCTAATTAGATGAGCTTTCCGTAAGCTCTAGTTCCGAATTCTATCACGTAGATGTTAGGGTTTCAACATGAATTTCAAAGCATACAACCATTCTGTCCATAACAGTTCCTATTCTATACATTAAAAACAATATGAGAATATTAGAGGAAAATGTTGGTTTTAATTATACCCTTCTTGTAAAATTAGATCTAGCAAACATAAAATTAATATGATTCAAATGTTAGAATTAGAGCATAAACTAATGTTTAGAGTGCAAACTAAAAAACAATTTATTCATGTTTCCCTTAAAAACATAACATGTTCATCACTTGAGCTATGGAGCTGGGATTGTATTTTCATAATTTTTTAATTCTCTTAATATATTTTAGAAAATCAGGGAAAAATCACTTGTAAGCATAGGGGAAAATAATTTAGTTATTAAAATTATTTCCTATGCATAGTGTTATTTATTTATTAAATATTTCTCACTTGAACTAGAAATAGCCATAAGAAAATTCTTGTGTTAAATATACAGCTGCACTTAATGCTTTCCAACTATGTTTTCCTCATTCTTAGTTTTTCATATTTATGCAAATATAATTAATACAATTGAATAAGCTAATGATACACAATAATTCTTAACTTAGCATCCTAAAATATTTATAGTTTTCATCAAATTAGTAATTATTTCTAATTGTTTTACTCTAGTAAGAAGTATTCTAAATACTAGAAGTTTTAAAAAGCTTGATACTCAAGGAAAAATATGTGTTCAGGGGAAAATTAGGGGTGGAAAAAGCAGATGAATAGAATTAGAAAAATCTTACATCTGGGCTACCAGATATAACTTGTTCGGGAGCTGGAAAGAGAGGGGTTTTACTATGAAATATATTCTCAGATTTTTAATTCATTACTTCTGAGAAAAACTTTACTAATAAATAACATGGACAAATTACCCCAAAACATATTAGCTAATCATTCTCTTCTTCTCCTAGAAAAGAACATATTTATATTTCTTAATTCAAACAGTGATAATTTCCCCCAAGAATAGAGTCAATATAGATATATGTTTTAAATTTTTAATTTATTTTTTAAGTAGGCTCCACATTTAACATAGGACTCAGTCACAATCCTGAGATGGAGTCACATGTTCTACTGACTGAGCCAGCCAGGTGCCCCACAATATAGATATTTAAAGTCACATGATCTACATGTAAGTTATTTCTTTTTTATTTCAGTGATATATTTCTAATATTTCTATTGTACTTTCATATTTGCAAATTTTCTTAAATGAGTCTTTTATATCACCTTTAATGTTATACCATTACTTTTAGTCGTTACTGCCTATAATATGTGAAATACCTTGTTTATGTAGTATAGCATAAACTTGTTAGGTATGGGAAACTGTACTTTAAAATTTAAAATACTCATAAATGCACATTCATAAAGCCTATATTAATATCTAAATAATTATAATACTTATATTTTATACAACCTTACTTTTTCTCAGAAACCTTACACATATACATTTCATTTAACAAGGATTAATATGCATAATTTTTTGACCAGGACATTTAATAAACAGTCTGTATGCATAAAGAAGATACTATATAAAGACCAATTATGTGTTTTTCTATAGACTAATCTTAGTGCTTCAATTTCAATGTAAGAGCACTTTGTATGAGTCAACTGCCTTGTCTTCATCTGTTCTGTTTCTTCTTGCATTCAAAGCATTCAATCTCCTTCTCTAATGTGTTGGGAGGTACATGAAGTGCTTCCTTCTTAGCCAGTGTAATCAACCCAGAATTTCCAGTAGGACAATCTTCAAACAAGTGAAATAAAACATACAGAATGTTTCATAGGGTGCTCTACAAAATCAGCAATGACAACAAAAGAATGGTTAGTATGATTTCCATGAATATAATAGAACTTAAAGTGTCAATAAAAATCTTTTCACATGATTGCACTAAAAGAAGGCCTTGTTTTTTTTTTTTTGGTTGAGAGGAAAAAAATATTGGTTTTATTCATTGGCACTCATGTAGTTTACATCCATGGAGGGCTTTAACTCTTGACAGAGAATGAATTAGATTGTGTTATATTAATAATAGAATGACAAGCCTCACTTCTGCATATCTACTATGACAACACTCTTCTCACTGTTGAGTGATCTAATTCAACAGAACTCAACACTTGTCTTAAAAACGATCACATGTAATTCTATTATTGCTTAAATTAGTATGGATGATAGTTATAGGAATTATCCATTTCTTCCATTCAAACTGGATGTCATTGAAGCAACTCAAAGATTGGCTCTATAAATAGACTTTAAGACTGCTAAGAGAGGTGTGTTTACATTCAATTTCTTTAATTTTGATATTGGGATGGGCAAAGAATATCCATTTCTCAAGTCCATGTTTAGGTAAAGGGAAGACCTGAGAGAAGTTATCTAATTTATTAGTTCATAAATCTCACACTCTGCTTGAATTATTCTTCATGTTTTCAACTTTTCATCCTGTTTTTTCATGCTATTCTGTCTTTTTGTTTTGTTTTGTTTTGTTTTTCTGATCTGTTCTGTGCCCAAGGAGACCAAACAGAACAAACTGCATCATTTGAGGGACCATGTCTAGTGGTTTGTTATTTGTTTTCCCAGTGGAAAACACTAGCAAGAAATCTGCAGACAGAAAAAAAAAAAAAAAAAAACAGATCAGGGTATTTATTTCCTTATTTTTTTTTTCCTATCTTGCTAAATTCTGAGAATGGCAAGAATATATGTTACAGCTCCTGTCAGTTCTTAACCTTTTCCACAGATCCAACTCTCTCTCCCAAATCTGAGTTTGGGGAGATTTCCCCTATTTCCTCTTCACATGTAAGGGTTGAAATCACTTTTTAGTAGTCCAAACAAAGTAAAATACTGACTAAATGAATAGTTGGATAGTTGGATATTTATACACTGAGGAATTTTTCTTAAAAGTCAATTTGTCACTGTCAAGATAAAATATTTCTAAAGTATTATTTTAAATCCAGGAGAGAAAACAACACAACTCCATCATTCTAAATGAAGGCAGGAAAGTCAGTATATTTTGAATGAATTTTTGATGTTCAAATTTTATATTTGATGAAAAGGATTCACTTACAGCTACCTTGATCGTTTTGATCGTTTGAACATGTTCACGTTAATTGATCAGTATCTGTACCATAATGACTAATCAGTAATGATTAGTATTAGCCCTGATTAGAACTACTAAATGCATTCTTCCTTTAGGATGCGCTGATCTCATAGCGTACTAATGACATCATCAAAGGCCCTGGGCAAAGTCAACACAAAATGTAGACCATGTTCAAAGACTGGGATAAACAACTTGGGCTCATCTTAAGTGGCTTTTACCTCAAGTTGTTACCCTATTGAACGATGAGGAATGTAAAGGAAACAGGTATTAAGGTAAAATCAAACAAGCGGAATTAACTACCCCATGGTTAGTTCTTCCTAGGAATGCACTGATGTTTGATTTTCAAAGCAGGCAAAACAGTAAGGAAGCTGTCTGAATGATGATCTCAGCTCTAGGAGACTGCTGCCTTTTATTACATTAAGGAAGAAAGAGGTCATCCCAGTATTTAGGGGTTAAATATTACATAAAAAAACAATTACTTGAGGAGATGCAACAATGTATTTTTGCTTTGTGTTTTCTAAATCTCTAATTTTTGTCCTCGGTATTGACTTGTTTTTCTCGGATATGTCACTAAATGACTACAGCAGTGCTAGTAATCATACCCAGAAATTTAACGTTTCAATGCTGAAAAGAGTGCAAATCTTCCTGTGCCTGTGTTTTAAAAGCAATAAACTATTTTGTTGCCTAAAGAGCTTGGTGGGGCGGAGAGGGGAGTTGGAAACAAACTTTACATCTTGTCATACTAGATATAAGGTAATTTTTAAACAACCTTACTTGGATATAATGCACATACTATACATCTCAAACATTGAAGTTATATAACTTTTTAATATATTCATTGAGTTGTGAAACTACCACCACGATCGATTTTAGAACATTTCTATCTCTCCAAAAAGAAATCTTGCTTTTCCAGAAGTCACTCCCCAGTTCCTATCAAACTACCTACCCTAGGAAGTACCTACCCTAGGTAGGTACCTACCCTAGGAAATCACTAATCTACTTTCTCTCTGAATGATTTGCCTACTCTGGACTTTTAAAATGAACGGGATCATAGAACATGTGGTCTTTTATGACTAGCGTTTTTTACACGTATGTATATGTGTTTATATATATATTATATTATATTATATATATATAATATATATATATATATATTATTATATAATATATATATATATTATATAATTTTTATATAATTCATGATGAATTGACCCATTAGAAATACATCAACACTGTTTTATAATTATTGCTTTAGATGGTTTTCTCTTAAATCAGATAGTAGAAGTGTTACAAAAGTACTTCTATACTGATTTATTTTTACCTACATAGTTATCTTAATAATGTGGTTTCCAGTTACTGTTCAGTATCCTTTCATTTCAGCCTGAAGGACTCCCTTTAGTATTTCCTGTTGGTGAAGGTCTGTTAGAAACAATATATATCAGATTTGTTGTTGTTGTTGTTGTTATTGTTTTAAATACGTTTGCTAGAGGCGCCTGGGTGACTCAGTCGTTAAGTGTCTGCCTTCAGCTCAGGTCATGATCCCAGAGTCCTGGGATTAAGCCCCACATTGGGCTCTCTGCTCAGCGGGGAGCCTGCTTCTCCCTCTCCTTCGCTCCCCCTGCGTGTGTTCCTGCTCTCGCTATCTCTCTCTCTGTCAAATAAATAAATAAAAATCTTTAAAAAAATAAAAATAAAAAAATAGGTTTGCTAGATATAGAATTCTTGCTTTAATTCTTTGAAACCTTTGACAATACTATATATTCCGGCTCCATTATATCTGATGAGAAGTCAGCTGATAATATTGTTGAATATGTCCGTATGAGTTATGTCCTGGAACACATTGTTCCAAAGTCTGATACAATTAAATTTGAGCTTTTTAAGGCTTTGCCTCATTCCCTCTTGCTCCCTTGGCTGGGTGGTGGTGACTGCACGGACCCACCAGTGTGGGCTACACCATCATGTCTGTTTGCTGGACAAAATGGCCACCACCACCACTGAACATGCTTCAGCAATGACTACCAACACTTTAAGGAGCTCAGCAATGTTGTTTACTCTGTGGTCTGCAGGTGTGTGAAGGATTCCTCCATACAAGAATATGCTGCAAAAATCATCAATACCAAGAATTTATCTGCCCAGGATCACCAGAAACTAGAATGTGAAGTCTGAATATTCTGACTTTTGAAACATCATGCACCTTCATGAGAGTATTTCTGAAGAAAAGTTTCACAACCTCATGTTTGACCTTCTTACTGGCAAGGAGCTCTTTGAAGAGATTGTGGCTAGAGAGTACTACAGTGAAGTTGGTGCTAACAACTGTGTACATCAAAATCTGGAAAATTTCAGCCACATCCACCAGCATGACATTGTCCACTAAGATCTGGAGTCTGAGAACTTTCTGCTGGCAAGTAGATGCAAGAGTGTCAACATGAATCTGGCTGATTTTGGCCTAGCCATGGAAGTATGAGAACAGCAGACTTGGTTTAATTTTGATGGCACACCAAGTTATTTGTTCCCTGAGGCCTTGAGGAAAGATCCCTATGGAAAACCTGTGGCTATTTGGGCCTATGGATTCATCTGATATATCCTTCTGTTGGGATATCTTCCTTTCTTGGATAAAGATCAGCACAAGCTATATCAGCAGATCAAGGCTGGGGCCTATGATTCCCGTTATAAGAGTGGGATACAGTGACTCCTAAAGCAAGAACATAGTTAACCAGAGGCCATAAACCCCACAAAATGCATCACACCTCACCAGGCTCTCAAGTAGCCACCAGTCTGCAAAAATTCCCCAGGGGCCTCCATGATGCATCATCAAGACAATATGAAGTGTTTGTGCAAGTTCAGTGTCTTGAGAAAACTGAAAGATGTCATGCTCAAGATTATGCTCTTCTCTAGGGGTTTTTCATCTGCCAAAAACATATTGAATAAGCAGTCAGACAGTGGTGTCAAGGACCAGAAACCACCATGGTGTATACAGTTTAGTATGGGCAACTCCATAGAGAGATGAACCACCACCATGAAAGATGAGGACATCAAAGTGCACAAACAAGAGATCATTAAGATCATTGAACAATGGACTGAGGTTATTAACAATGGGGTCCTTGAGGCCTACAAGAAGATTTGTGATTTAAGCCTTACTTTTTTTTTTAGCCCCAGGCCTAGGATAACCTCACAGAGGGGATGGATTTCCATAAATCTTACTTTGAGAAATTCCTACCTCAAAGCAACAAGCCCATTCACACCACCATCCTGAACCCACACATCTACATGATTCATGTATGCAGCTTGCATCTCCTCCATCCACCTCACCTGGTATATTGATGGGCAGGGTCAGCCTCTCACCAGCCCATTGGTGACAATGGTCTGGCAACACTGGGATGGCAAATGGCTCAGTGTCCTCTATCACTGCTATAGTGAGCTCAGCCACAGAGGCATTAGGAGATGCCAGCCAGCCAGACGTCACTGAGCTTATGCAGCCAGTGGTTCTGGAGGACCCGAGGGACAGAGGCAGTTCTGTTCATTTGAGGTTTAAAACAAATTACAAAGCAGTGACAGCCAAGGCATGCCCTTGCATACAGCACCGCCACCTGCCCTTTATGTTTGTGTCTGCTCTACTGAGATGTTTATCACAACTAAGTAAAAAAGAAAGAAAGAAGAAAGAAAGAAAGAAAGAAAGAAGGAAAGAAAGAAAGAAAGAAAGAAAGAAAGAAAGAAAGAAAGAAAGAAAGAAAGAAAGAAAGAAAGAAAGAAAGAAAAAGAAGAAGAAGGAAGGAAGGAAAGAGAGAAAGAAAGAAAAAGAAAGAAAGAAAGAAAGAAAGAAAGAAAGAAAGAAAGAAAGAAAGAAAGAAAGAAAGAAAATTGTTTAAAAAGATGAAATTCGTATTTTTAATTTTCTGAGGAAACTCCACACTAATTTCCACAATGGCTGCACCAGTTTACCTTCCCACCAACAGTGCATGAGGGTTCCCTTTTGTCCACATCCTCACCAGCATTTGTTATTTCATGTCTTTTGGATAATAGACAAGGGCAATAGCTTGTGATCTCAGCATGCCTCTACTGGCATAAAACCTCTATCCTATGAATAATGGTTAAACAAGGATGTTAGAGCCGCTGTACCTGGAATAGACCTCCTTTCCTATGAGTTGAGGATAGATGAGAGAAGGGAACATCAGATCTCTTATTGAATAGAATTATGTGGAATACAGCTCCTGAGACATAGAGCTGGAGAGAAAAAGAATTGCTGATGTCTTGCATCTCCTGGAGAGACTGTAGCCCTAGGCTGTGACCAGAAGGAGAGAGAGAGAGAGCCCTGCAGTCTCCGCCACCACCACCTGAATAGGATTCCATCATACTAGGCCAGCTGGGTTTGAAGAGCATAGTGGCTCAAGTTCCCACTCTCTTGATATTTTTACCAACACTTAGGAGAATTTCTATTTTCTTCAATAATTTTGTCTTCATTTGTTTATGCCCTTAGGATAATATTCAGGGGTGTTAAATGTTTTCGTTGTTGTTTGTTTGTTTTTTATAATTTTCAGCAGTAAAGTTTGTTTCTCTTGGAGAGGGTCCTCTGCCATCCCAGATGGCATTAAAGACAGTTTTCCCCCCCCCAAAGCAAACATACTACTAGAAGGAATATAATTCTCATTATTATATTTGAATAGTTATGTATGAAATACATTTTGGGGAATGAAATACTGTTCTTTACAATATATCATGATATTTTGGGTATATTAAATAATGAAATACATGTGAAGTTATTTAGCATAGGAGCTGGCATATATGTGATTCTTAGTAAATTACTTTTCTTTCTGAATATGTTGGGGATCATTTTGTGATTATAATTAATCTAAAATCCATCTTGCCTTAAACAAAGTCTTGAAAAAGCTTTTTAGGGGTGCCTGGGTGACTCAGTCAGTTAAGCATCTGCCTTCAGCTCAGGTCATGATGCCAGGGTCCTGGGATGGAGCCCCGCGTTAAGCTCCCTGCTCAGCAGGTAGTCTGCTTCTCCCTCTGCCCCGCCTCTGCTCATTCTCTCTCTCTGACAAATAAATAAATAAAATCTTTAAAAACTAATTTAAAAAAAAAGAAGAGCTTTTTAAAGTTTTCTGTTCTGTCAAAGGAGAACAGATGTTGCTAAGGTAACTTTCTGGAAATTATAATGTCTCATTTAATTTGCAAAAGTGTGAACAATGTTTAGTTATATATGTTTTATATCGATATCAATTTTTATGCTGCTGTTCACATATATATGTTTTTCTTACATCTGTTATTTCTGCGGGGAGAAATGCATCCAACTAGTACTTCTAACCCTTACTGAGCCCTCAAAGACTATGTAGGTGAAAGCAATAACCCCATTAATATCACAAGAGTGCCAGTCTCCTCCTAGTTTCATCCCATATTTGATTTAGTTTAATCAATTTTATCTTGTTCCTAAATGTGAGACAGGAGTTTATCTTTTTCCTGGACTGCAATTTTACTCTTTTAGATTTATGCGCTGATTAAGGGGTTTTTTTGCCTTACCCTTGGAACTTATTAAGTATGTAACTGAGATTTACCTTTTGGCTTTTCTCACTTTTACCTATTTATGAGATTTGACATTAATCCTGGCTTATCCTCACTTGCCATGAGAAGAAGTAAAAACATTAAATTAATCACTTCATCAACTCCATGAGCCAAATAACACTTTACATACATTGCAAATTGTTATAAACCAAAACAAACTTTTAAAGAACATTTATTTTATTAGTTTAATGAGTTATTTTAAATTGTTTGAATTAGACATAAACCTGACAACTAAACTGAACTATTATTTTTGTCTTTAAAAGCACTGTAAGCACTATAAAGAGAACCTCTCTCAGGGCTGGCAAAACTGGGGTAGAGATCAAGAAAAAGATGGAATATAAGCCAGAATTTCAGGGACTCCAATAAGTGAAGAGAATCTTGAGTGAGTGAATTAATGAACATTTGTGTAAGTGAAAATCTTAAAATTATTAAAACATGCCAGCTATTCTTAGTGACTAGAGGTGTTTTTTTCCTCCAAGATTTTATTTAAATTCAAGTTAGTTAACATATAGTATAGTATTAGTTTCAAGAGTAGAATCTAGTGATTTATCACTTACATATAACACCCAGTGCTCATCAGAAGTACCCTCCGTAACACCCATCACCCATTTACCCTATCCCCTGTCCACCTCCCCTCCAGCAACCCTCAGTTTGTTCTCTATAGTTGAGTCCCTTTGCTTTGCCTCCTTGTCTGTTTTTATCTTATTTTATTTTTCTTTTCCTTCCCCTATGTTCATCTGTTTTGTTTCTTAAATTCCACATAGGAGTGAAACCATATGGTATTTGTCTTCTCTGACTGACTTATTTCACTTAGCATAATACACTCTAGCTCCACCCACATCATTGAAAATGGCTAGATTTCATTCTTTTTGATGGCTGAGTGATATTCCATTGTATACATAAAACACATCTTCTTCATCTATTCATGAGGTGACGGACTTTTAGGCTCTTTCTATACCTTGGCTATTGTTTATAATTGACTTGAGGTTTTTTGGAAGCAACACCGAAAGATTGTTTTTGAAAGACAAGTTGAATTCAGAATGTAGAAAGTTTGGTCTCACCTTTAATAAGTAAAAAAAACTCAACATGTGTTGCTATTGCTGTTGCTTTGTTCTTCTCAGGAGTAGAGGAACCTGATACATTAAGGAAATGTAAGTGAATATTATCAATTATCGATAAAAAAGACTTGGACAGAACCACAAGTTAGGGACTAGTTTCCATTATCTGAGGGTGAGTTGATAAGGAGCTAAGCATGGGAAGTAGCTGTGGGAATGGAAAGAAAGGAGTCAGATGCGAAAAAAGTCATGAAGTCGGAACCAGCAGGCCTTCAGAAGGGAGCAAGAAGCATCAAATATAAACAATGCTTTGCAAAATAAGATAGGAAAAAAATAGAAAGTGTTTAATCATGGGGATTTTAGATCTATGCATATTATGCACAACAGGTAATACTCTGCACTACAAAAGATCTAAAATCTAAAGTAATAAGCAGAGAATGTGGTATATTATATCCAGAGATAATAAAACTTCATAGCCTCAAGTGTGTGCTGTGAAATTTCCTTTATAAAACATTGATTATATGAATGTGTCACATTAAGCACTTCTTGGAAAGAATTCTTATGTTCCAGTCGGAAAGCTGGATTGATTTTTCTACTCATGAACAGTGCAAATTTAGTTAAAATATTGCTTCTCAAGGATTTTACTTTCATGTGTAAGGGATTATTTAATATTGGCTATCAATTCAGGTAACAGTTATTTCCAATGGGCAATCTGTTCTTAAGATATATGGAACCAATTAGAAAATCCGTGTAGGTTGAATATTTAATTGTAAACAGTCTAATTAACTTAATTTCACCTAAAACTATAGTCTGAAATTTTGCAGAAGTCAGAAAGATACACTTTCCCATTCAAGAGAGATAATTTATCAAAATTGCTCAGTGTGGAAAAAAAATATTAGAATTCTCCACATTCTGGAAGTTTATACATTTGGCAAAATGTAATAGTTCTTGTGATTTATGACTTGAAATTTATTAATTTTCATTACTAGAACTAATTATGGTCATTTCTACTTACTATTTCCCTCATTAGAAAGCTCCAGTGCACGTCATCAGTCAATTAATGACTCATTGTTCTCACTATCTTATCTGCTGTGTTATATTACCTTCATGAGTAGTGAAGGGTTTAAGTATTTAGACAATTTTGATTACTACTATTTGTAATGGAAAAGCAACCAAAATTGTAATAAAGTGATCTGCATCACATGCAGGTTTTCTCAATCCTGAAGCTTACATTTTGGAAGTATTTTTTTAAGGGAATAAAGTTTTCAATTTATTTACAAGCATATAAATAAAAATCAGGAACTTGAAAGGGCCCACGTGAGTGAGAGGTCACAAAATGTATGCATCATGATAAATCTGCTTCTAAAGAATACAATTGTCAGTATATTTAAAAGGTGAGATGAATCAATTTCAGTGAAAGGTTTTCTAATGAGGCATACTAGGAAAAGTAGATGAACTAAAGACGTCTTGTTTAAAAAAAATAAAAATAAAAAAATAAAGACGTCTTGTTTATTATCTTAATAAAGCCTGTGGCTAGAAAGTGGTATATCTCTGCTCTTTAATTTTGTACTACCAAGTTAGCTTTCAGAATGTTTTTTTTTTAAAGATTTTATTTATTTATTTAAAAGAGAGCACAATTGAGCGACAGAGAGAGCACGAGAGCAGGGTGAGGGTCAGAGAGAGATGCAGATTCCCTGCTGAGCAGGAAGCCTGATGTGGGACTCGATCCCAGGACCCTGGGATCATGACCTGAGCAGAAGTCAGACGCGCTTAACTGACTGAGCCACCCAGGCGCCCTAGCTTTCAGAAATGTTTACCAAAAATTAAAACTTCTCATCCTTAATATCTTGAGCATAATGCTGCAGCTAATAATACACCAATGGCATATCAATATATATTCTGGAAGGAAGAGAAAAACCTTGACAAAACAAAAGCAGATATAATCATTACTGGGGAACTATTTGCAACACTTGAATTTGGTAAAAGGCAAATAGTAAAAACATGTAAAGAATTCCTACAAAGCAACAAGAAAAAAGACACCAGTGAAAAAATGAAAGAAGTAACCAAAATAACCAGTAAATATTCAAATGATACCAAATTCATTAATCATCAGAGAAAGACAATCTGAACCACAATGTTATATGACTAGACCATCATCAGAATGAGGAAAATGAAGATAGATGATACTGTTTTGACTGGGATGTAGAATAGCCAGAGCTACCATACACTGCTGTGAGTGAGAATATGTACATCTTTTATACTATACTAAATTTCAATGAGCACCTACCCTATTACTCGTGATTCCATTCCTTGGTGTGTACTCAACAGAAATACAAGTATCTGTTCTCCAAATTACAGGTGCTAGAATGTCATATTAGTGCTATTCATAGTATAGCAAAACTCTAAAATTCTAATGTCTATCATCATTAGAAAGATAAGTAAATTATGGAATACTTGTGTAATCAAATATTATACAGAGCAAAATAAATTAGGGAATACTTATACAACATGGATTATGCTCACAAATATAACATTAAGGGAAAGGAACCAGACGGAAAAGAATACATACCGAATGATGACATTTCTTTTTTTTTCCCTCCAAATTTTTGTTTAAATTCTAGTTAGTTAACATACAGTGCAATATTGGTTTCAGGAGTACAATTCAGTGATTCATCACTTACATACAACACCCAGTGCTCATCATGACAAGTGCCCTTCTTAAAACCCATCACCATTTAGCCCATCACCCCCATCAACCCTCAGATTGTTCTCTATCATTAAGAGTCTTTTATGGTTTGCCTCCCCTCTCTCTTTCTCTTTTTTCCCTTTCCACACATTCATCTGTTTTGTTTCCTAAATTCCACATGTGAGTGAAATCATATGGTATTTGTCTTTTCTGACTGACTTATTTTGCTTAGCATAATACACTCTAGCTCCATCCACATCGTTGCAAATGGAAAATTTCATTCATTTTATGACTGAGTAATATTCCACTGTGTGTGTGTGTGTGTGTGTGTGTGTGTGTGTGTGTGTGTGTATATATCCCATCTTTATCCATTCATAAGTCAATGTACACTGGACTCCAATGTACACTGGACTCCAATGTACACTGGACTCAATAGTTTGGCTATTGTTTTTAATGCTGCTATAATCATTATGGTGCATGTACCCCTTCAAATCCATATTTTTCTATCCTTTGGGTAAATATCTAGTAATGCAATTGCTGGGTCATAGGGTAGTTCTATTTTTAACTTTTTGAGGAATCTCCATACTGTTTTTTCAGAGTGGCTGCATTTCAAAAGCCAACAAAACTATTCTTTAGATATTAATATTGTGTTTCCTTTTATAGAAGAGGGAGGTAGCATGAGAAGTATTCTGAAGTGCAGGAAAGTCCCTTACCTGATCTCTTGGTTATCACAAAGTTACCTTTTTAGTCATTTATTTATGCTTTTATTCACTTTTTTTCAATGTATGCTAAGCTAAACAATAGATTTTTTTTTTTAAATCCTCAGGAAGGAAAGAAAAGATTCAGAAATTGTAAGGATAATACGTAGCTTTCTATTTAAAGATTGGCTAAATATTGTGGTCTCCATAAGCCTAGGACTAAAAAAGATTATTAAAAAATTAAATACATTACATATTGTTTTCTGATTAGATAACCATACTGTCCTAATTGACAGTATGACAATAGTAAGACCATATTCCTAAGGAAATATTATAAGGAATAAAGAATAATAATTAACTGAAATATCTGTCTCACTAAAATTTCTTGCTGATTGAAATTTAACCTGCAGAATTAGTAGATTACTAGTAAATATGATGATAATAAGGGAAAAATTAGTTTAGTAGATAATTAAAATAATATAGAAATAATACTTGACCAAGTGTAGAAAAAATGCTTTGTGTATTTTTTAATGCTTTTGTATAATAAATGGACTTTTGTGAAAAACTAAAAGGTATAAAGAAAACAAAAATGTATATGAATAAGAAACAGTTAAATATTTTTTACCCACACACATACACACATGAACATATTGGCCACTTCCATGAGTAGGGATTCAGAGCTTTGTGTTGTCATGAAGCTGCTGGTAGACCTAAAATGCCCATTTTCATGATCAACACGATTCAAACCCCAGGGAAAATCTTCACATCACTTGCCTTATAATCTTGATATGGAAGACAGACAGCATGGTCCAAATATCCAGTCTTGTAGGGTTTTGCTGCAGCTGATGATGGAGAACACTCCTTCCTAAAGTGGAGAGGATTTGATCATCAACAGCACTAAGATTAAAGAAAAGAAAAAGGAAAAAAGAATTGAATTGTCATATCCTTTCATTGGAATCAACAAACAACTTGAATGTATTGTCTCTGTGTGATGCCAAAATGTCAAAGTTCTTTGCCTATTTATCCTTCAGTCAATGGTTATTGAAATACTCACAACTTAGTGTGGTAACTAATTGCCCATAGCAGCAAGGAAATCTTTCAATATTAACTATACATCATTACTCTCCAATTTGGATAGAAATATCTATACATAATTAGTAAAGCATGATATGAATTATTCAGATTAGAAACTAGATTTCCAAATAATTTTAATATGATATTCAAGTATTATACAACAACTCAGGTCTATTTAAATAAGTTTGATACATATTAGTAATAATTTGTATTTTACCTATCAATTTTAATGCATAATTAGAATATATTTGGAGAAAAAAATTTTGTAAACATGTTTGAAGTATATAGTTAAGGTTTTGACTTTTTAGCATTAACTTTAAATTATATTTTTTATGAAAATATTTTTATATTTTGTATACTTAGAATTACATTACAATCTAAATTTCTATATCAATACTATCAACAGATTATATATAACTACAATTAGAACAACATAACTAATGGATTTTCTGACATATAGGAAAAATAAATATTATGGAATAAATAACAAGTATTTACGTATTGTGTATACGCTTATTTTATTATTAATACAAACATTGCTTGTATATAAATGAACCATCCAGAAGTATGCAATATTAGTTTTATTCATTTGATATTTTGCAGACTTCCTGTTTCCCAAAACCATAGCTTTAATTATATTTGTCCGTTTTGCTGAAATATTTGTCATAATGGAGGGAAAGAACATATTTTCACAGTTGATTAGCTTTACTTATAACTTTAAATTTTTTAGACATATGATATGTTAGCCCCATTTGTATTCTTGCAGCAACCCAACAAATGTTAGAGGTATACCTTATTAGTGGTTCTGGAAGAAGTTAATGGACGTCTGTTGATTTATGATTCTAACTGGAAATAAACAGTCCTCACAGTTAAAGGGGAGATGGATGGTTAGAGAGATACAAATAAATGAAAGCAAAAGAAGTTTTAGTACTGAAGAATGGGAATGAAGAAAAAGACAGAAAAGGAATAGATGAAGCAAAATAAGAGGCTAAGTTACCACCTCTATGTAGATTCTGTCTGGAGTTTTCAAAGAATACAGCAGTGTGATTTTACTTATTGAGCATTTACTACAAGATAAAGATAGGTGCTCAAATCCACATTCTTTTCTAAAAGATAGGGTTAGAATTCAAACCATAGTTTCTATGGTTTCAAACCGTACTCTTGCCACTGTATTCCATTTTATGACTCAAGTGATTATTGTTAGAGAAAATATAGTTAAGCTATAGCGTATTTCTCAGTTATCTATATTAAAAATTTTGTGTTTTCTAAAGGCATAAAGACCATGTTTTATATATATGAACGAATCCTTTATTTTTGGAATCCAAATCAGTCAGATTAAAACATAATTCTATAGTACCCATCAGAGTTAGCTAACTACTATATTTAGTAACCTAGTATAAGTAGTTGTAGAAGAAATCTAGATGCAGGATTTATTTTTTATTTTAATAAAAGAGAGAAAGGAACAGAAATCACCCTTAATAGATGTTAGGTAACCCAAATCTATATTCATACTTTTGCAAATGCCTTGGCATTGTGACCATTTGCAAATATAAACTCATCAGTATTCACATAGAATGATTTTTATTGTAAATATCTACAAAGATTATATGAAAATTATTGATTTCTTTCACCTTTTGGGTCAATAAAAATAACAGTATGACAGTAAGATTATAGATCTAGATATATTTCTTTTTTAGAGAGCACTAACATAAAAATACCGTTTTTATTTGCTCCTGATGAAATTCTAAATATCAGGGTGTATTTCCAGACTGTTGTGAAGTTAAACACATTCATGCCCTTCACCCCTTACCTCTTAGAAAGATTATTTTATCAGTTTCTTAAGAAGACTTTCACTCCTTCTCTCAGTCACACTTTATTGTTCTTGATAACCTAAGTCTGCTTTTAGAAGACAGAAGACAATGCTTTGTAAACTGTAAAATATAAATAAATAAACAGAATAACATAAAGCATTATGTCTCTACATGAACTTTAACTGGGTTCAAGAGACTTCAATAAAATTCGTATTTGCAAATATATTTTTCAATTTTGGGTTTGCAATCTCCAAAGTGTCCTAGGTGAAATCTGAAACTGGACCCTGTACTCAGAGGGCCAGGGAAAAACTAAAGAAAGAGGTAAGCTACTTCAGATTGGTAGGTGGCAGGGTTGTTTATTTGTTCTTTGTTTTTGGTGGCAGGTTTAATAAGCAAAGGAACTTACATATGAGGCTTACCTTTGGTGGCTGCAAGATGAATAGATCTCAACATCCACCCACCAGAATGGGGCCCAGTCACATATTCAGTGCAGATGGTCTCAACAACACCTTAACCAACACCAACACCATGTAACCTCTCAAGGTTACATCCTTGAAAATGACTCCCACTGTGGAAACAGTGGGCAGAGTGTGCATTCCAAGGACAAGGAAGGGTGTTGCAATCCAGATTGCCAGTCAACCAGTGTTTACATACACTCAATTACATCCTCCAACACAATCCAGTAGGCAAACTTTTTATTTGGTATGCTTTTCCAAAGAACAAATGCTCTTTAGAAAAAATAAATATTTATAGAAATCTCATTGATTTCTTGAGAATAAATATCCACATGATTAATATTTGCAGGACAATTCTGAAAATTTTTATCATTTATGTTACTTTGAAATATACCTGAATAAAAATAATACTTCCAAGAGCAATACTTACAATATGTTTTTAAGAATGGTTTAACTTCTACATAAATAGATTTATAAATTTTTAGGATCAAATGAAAATCTAAATCTCTAAATTAAAATTTCATATTTTTTACAATGTAGACTAAGTATCATATAATATGACCACGATATACCTATTGTTTCCTATTCCATTTAAATTACTGAATCAACTGTTCCAATTACTATATCAGAGTGTGTTATCACTCAGAAAACACATTCACAGAGATTATTCACAAGATCTCTGTGGAATATTATGTTTCTCGTAATAATGATGAAATTAAGATTAAAACAGGTTAAAAGACTTATCATAGTTAAAAAGTGACATTAGACTATAACAATATTTTAGAACCTATGTTCTAAAAATCAGAGAACAGTACTTCTCTATGTAGGGTGCATTGACAACAATAACAAAAGGAATTGGTATAAGAATGGCCAAACTCAAATTCTGGATCCATTCCATATAAACCATAGAGCATACTATTCTTCTTTATACCTTGGCTTCTTCATCTACAAAATATGGGAAGAGTACCTCTCACATGGTGTTGCTTTGATAATAAATAAAGATTAAACATTATTATTATTATGCTTTTACATTATCTATATTAATCCTTAAAACCACTTGATGCACAGTATTACCTTTCCTCTAGGGAAATTTAAAATTAGGAAATGTAATTAAACTGGCCAAGGTATTACAATTAAATTTTTATCCCATTAAATTCAAATACACTTCCACTTTATTATATTTCTCTCAAATAACTCATATCAAAACTGGCATGTTGTAGTTATATAATAAATACCTGTTTCTTTGTTTTTTTGAGCTTTTCGCCATATAGCAGTCATTTATCTTTGTATAGAATATTGCTTACATCAATCTTTAAAGTGGTATTTACAGGTACAGAGAGTAGGTAAGATTTATGTAAGTACCAGGCAAGGCCTCATGACTCCCAGAAATTCCCCCATATCTTTCTACTAATGTACTTTATTCTTTTTTTGTTAGTGAAGGTTTTCTTCTCTTAAAGGAGACTTTTAAGATATCACTCTGCAATTTTAAGTAATATTAGCTAATGTCCTACTTTTGAAGTAATAATTTTCTGTACCCTGAGAGCAGTATCTTAGAAGGTGACATTGGATGGATAACTACCTATGTTAATACAATAGAAATTGTAGATTTTTTTTTCCCTAGAGATTGTAAATCTTTGAAATGCAGAGCTATATAATTAGAACTCTGAAGTCCAGAAAAAGGAGACTGTTCTTTGAAAGATTAGGGCAGTTCTCACAATTAGAATAAAGTCACTCTGTTGTTATATAATTCAGAAATATATTTGAAATTATAAAGGATAATCTGTGAACTATCCCCAACTATTGTCCTATAAATGCTAAATAGTTATCATCTGGCCAGTTCATACTAAAGGCCAACAAACACAAGACTAAATCTCTAAAGCAATTTGAAAAATTAAATAATTTGTATATTTCAAAATATCTAAACATTCACCACCATGTACAAAAAATCCCCTTAAATTTCTTGAGTGTTTTTTTTTTTAATTTTATTATGTTATGTTAGTCACCACACAATACATCATTAGTTTTTGATGTGGTGATCCACGCTTCATTGTTTTCGTATAACACCCAGTGCTCCATGCAGTACGTGCCCTCCTTAATACCCATCACTGGGCTCACCCATCACCCCTCCCCCCTCCTCTCTAAAACACTGTTTGTTTCCCAGAGTCCATAGTCTCTCATGGTTCATCGTTCCCTCCAATTCCCCACCCCCTCATTTTTCCCTTCCTTCTCCTAATGTCCTCCATACTATTCCTTATGTTCCACAAATAAGTGAAACTATATGATAATTGACTTTCTCTGCTTGACTTATTTCACTTAACATCATCTCCTCCAGTCCCATCCCTGTTGATGTAAAAGTTGGGTATTCATCCTTTCTGATGGCTGAGTAATATTCCATTGTATATATGGACCACATCTTCTTTATCCATTCGTCTGTTGAAGGGAATCTCGGCTCTTTCCACAGTTTGGCTATTGCGGACGTTGCTGCTATGAACATTGGGGTGCATATGGCCCTTCTTTTCACTACATCTGTGTCTTTGGGGTAAATACCCAGTAGTGCAACTGCTGGGTCATAGGGTAGCTCTATTTTTAAATTTTTGACGAACCTCCATACTGTTTTCCAAAGTGGCTGTACCAACTTGCATTCCCACCAACAGTGTAAGAGGGTTCCCCTTTCTTCACAACCTCTCCAACATTTGTTGTTTTTTGCCCTGTCCATTTTTGCCATTCTAACTGGTGTAAGGTGGTATCTCAATGTGGTTTTGATTTGAATTTCCCTGATGGCTAATGATGATGAACATTTTTTCATGTGTCTGTTAGCCATTTGTATGTCTTCTTCAGAGAAGTGTCTTTTCATATCTTCTGCCCACTTTTTGACTTGATTATTTGTTTTTTGGGTGTTGAGTTTGAGAAGTTCTTTATAGATCTTGGATACAAGCCCTTTATCTGTAGTGTCATTTGCAAATATCTTCTCCCATTCTGTGGGTGACCTCTTTGTTTTGTTGACTGTTTCCTTTGCTGTGCAGAAGCTTTTTATCTTGATGAAGTCTCAAAAGTTCATTTTTGCTTTTGTTTCACTAGTTTTTGGAGATGTATCTTGAAAGAAGTTGCTGTGGGTGATGTCAAAGAGGTTACTGCCTATGTTCTCCTCTAGGATTTTGACGGATTCTTGTCTCACATTGAGGTCTTTCATCCATTTTGAGTTTATCTTTCTGAATAGTATTAGAGAATGGTCAAGTTTCATTCTTCTGCATGTGGCTGTCCAATTTTCCCAGCACCATTTATTGAAGAGACTGTCTTTTTTCCATTGCATGTTTTTTCCTGCTTTGTCAAAGATTATTTGACCATAAAGTTGAGGTTCCATATCTGGGTTCTCTATTCTGTTCCATTGGTCTATATGTCTGTTTTTGTGCCAGTACCATGCTGTCTTGGTGATCACTGCTTTGTAATATAACTTGAAATCGGGCAATGTGATGCCCCCAGCTTTGTTTTTTCTTTTTCAACATTTCCTTGGTGATTCGGGTTCTTTTCTGATTCCATACAAATTTTAGGATTGTTTGTTCCAGCACTTTGAAAAATGTCATTGGAATTTTGATCAGGATGGCATTGAAGGTATAGATTATCTGGGTAGCATAGACATTTTAACAATGTTTATTCTTCTGATCCATGAGCATGGAATATTTTTCCATCTTTTTGTGTCTTTTTCAATTTCTTTCAGGAGTGTTCTGTAGTTCCTAGAGTATAGATCCTTTACCTCTTTGGTTAGGTTTATTCCGAGGTATCTCATGGTTTTTGGTGCTATTGTAAATGGAATCGTTTCTCTAATTTCTCTTTCTACAGTTGCATTATTAGTGTATAAGAAAGCAACTGATTTCTGTGCATTGATTTTGTATCCTGCCACATTACTGAATTGCTATATGAGTTCTAGTAATTTGGGGGCAAGTCTTTTGGGTTTTCCACATAAAGTATCATGTCATCTGCAAAAAGAGAGAGTTTGACTTCTTCTTTTCCAATTTGAAGACCTTTTATTTCTTTTTGTTGTCGATTGCTGTTGCTAGGACTTCTAGTACTATGTTGAACAATAGCGGTGAGAGTGGGCATCCTTGACGTGTTCCTGATCTTAAGGGAAAGACTCTCAGCTTTTCCCCATTGAGGATGATATTCAGAGTGGGTTTTTCATAGATGGACTTTATGAAATTGAGGACTGTTGCTTCTATCCCTATACTCTGAAGAGTTTTAATCAGGAAAGGATGTTGTATTTTGTCAAATGCTTTTTCTGCATCAATTGAGAGGACCATATGGTTCTTCTCCCTCCTCTTATTAATGTGTTCTATCACATTGATTTGCGAATGTTGAACCACCCTTGAATCCCGGGGATAAATCCCACTTCGTCATGGTGGATGATCCTGCTAATGTATTGTTGTTTTGGAATCCATATTCATCAGGAATATCGGTCTGAAATTCTCCTTTTTGATGGGGTCTTTGCCTGGTTTGGGGATTAAGGTAATGCTGGCCTCATAGAATGAGTATGGAAGTTTTCCTTCTGTTTCTATTTTTTGAAACAGTTCAGGAAAATAGGTATTATTTCTTCTTTGAATGTTTGGTAGAATTCCCCAGGGAATCCATCAGGCCCTGGACTCTTGTTTTTTGGGAGGTTTTTGATCACTACTTCAATCTCGTTACTGGTTATTGGCCTATTCAGGTTGTCTATTTCTTCCTGTTTCAGTCTTGGCAGCTTACAGGTTTCCAGGAAGGCCTCCATTTCATCCAGATTGTTCAGTTTATTGGCATATAGTTGTTGATAATAATTTCTAATAATTGTTTCTATTTTCTTGGTGTTAGCCATGATCTCTTCCCTTTCATTCATAATTTTATTAATTTGGGTTCTTTCTTTCTTTTTTTTTTTTTTGGATAAGTCTGGCCAGTGGTTTATTGATCTTATTAATTCTTTCAAAGAACCAACTTCTAGTTTCATTGATCCGATCTACTGTGTTTCTGGTTTCTAATTCATTGATCTTTGCTTTAATTTTAATTATTTCTCTTCTAATGTGTGACTTAGGCATCATTTGTTGCTTCTTCTCTAGTTCTTTAAGGTGTAGATTTGGTTGGTGAAATTGGGATTTTTCTATTTTTTTGAGTGAGGCTTGGATGGCTATGTATTTCCCCCTTAGGACTGCCTTTGCAGTATCCCATAGGTTTTGGACTGATGTGTTTTCATTCTCATTGATTTCCATGAATTGTTTAAGTTCTTCTTTGATCTCCTGGTTGACCCAAACATTCTTGAGCAGAGTGGCCTTTAGCTTCCAAGTGTTTGAATTTCTCCCAAATTTTTTCTTGTGATTGAGTTCCAGTTCTAAAGCATTGTGTTCTGAGAATAGGCAGGGAATAATCTCAATCTTTTGGTATCAATTGAGACCTGATTTGTGACCCGTATGTGGTCTATTCTGGAGAAAGTTCCATGTGCGCTCAAGAAGAATGAGTATTCTGTTGTTTTAGGGTGAAATGTTCTGTGTATATCTATGAGGTCCATCTGATCCAGTGTATCATTCAAAGCTCTTGTTTCCTTGCTGATTTTCTGCTTAGATGATCTGTCCATTGCTGAGAGTGGAGTATTGTTATGAATATGACTCTTTATTTTGGTTAACAGTTGGCTTATGTAGATGGCTGCTCCCATGTTGGGGCCATAGATATTTACAATTGTTAGAGCTTCTTGTTGGATAGACCCTTTAAGAATGATATAGTGTCCTTCTGTGTCTCTAATTACAGACTTTAGTTTAAAATCTAATTTGTCTGATATAAGAATTGCTACCCCAGCTTTCTTTTGAGGTCTGCCGGCAGGGAAGATGGATCTCCATCCCTTCACTTTCAGTCTGAATGTATCTTTAGGTTCAAAATGAGTCTCTTGTAGGCAGCATATGGATGCGTCCTGTCTTTTTATCCAATCTGCAACCCTGTGCCATTTTATGGGAGCATTTAGGCCATTCACGTTGAGAGTGATTATTGAAAGATATGAATTAATTGTCATCATGTTGCCAGTGAAGATGTTGTTTTTATAGATTGTCCCTGTAAATTTCTGTTGGATATCACTCTTGGGGTCTTTCTCCTTTTATAGAACCCCCCTTAATATTTCTTGCAGGGCCAGCTTAGTGGTCACATATTCTTTCAGTTTCTGCTGGTTGTGGAAGCTCTGCATTTCTCCATCCATTCTAAATGAAAGCCTTGCTGGATAAAGAATTCTTGGCTGCATGTTATTCTCCTTTAGTACCCTGAATATGTCTTGCCAGGCCTTTCTGGCTTGCCAGGTCTCTGTGGATAGGTCTGACGTTATTCTGATGTTCCTCTTTCTGTACGTAAGGAATCCCTTCCCCCTAACTGCCCTTAAGATGGTTTCCTTGGTTCTAAGATTTGCAAGTTTTACTATTACTTGCTGGGGTGTTGGCCTGTTTTCCTTGATCTTGGGAGCGGTCCTCTCTGCCTCTAGGATGCGAATGTTTGTTTCATTCCCCAGATTAGGGAAGTTCTCAGCTATGATTTGCTCAAATGTATCTTCTAGTCCTCTCTCTCTCCACTCCCTCCAGGATTCCAATTATTCTGACATTGGAACGCTTCATGGTGTCATTTATTTCTCTGATTCTATTTTCATGGATTCTGAGTTATTTTTCCCTGGCCTCCTCTTTTCCCTTTTTATCTATTATATTGTCTTCCAGGTCACTTATTCCTTCTTCTGCCTCACTTACCCTAGCTGTTAGATTATCTAGATTGGATTGGATCTCATTGATAGCATTTTTAAGTTCTGCCAATTCAGCTTTCATTTCTGCCCTTAGAGACTCTATGTTGCCATTAATTGATTTCTCCATTCTAGCCATTGTCTTCGCAATTGCTAGCCTGAATTCTATCTCTAACATCTTGGTTATATCTGCATCCATTTGTAAATCTGCAGCATAAGTCATAATCTCTGAGTCTTTTCTATTTTGGGGGTTCCTCCTCCTAGTCATTCTATTGATGGGTGTTTGAGGGAATGTATAGAGCCCAAATTATTGACCAGACCCCAAGCAAGATGCACCTGTTTTCTCGGGACCTTAGGGTTGTCAGTCTCTTGTTTTCCCAGCCTGTCTTCTCTGAGAGGGGCCTGCTGCGCTGTTATTCAGGCAACCCTGTTTGGGCGGAGTTGCCCTGCCCCCCTGTGGCAGGGGATGGGCTCTGCGGGAATCAGTTTTGGGGGCTTTTGTTCTCTGGCAGCTTTCCCTGGCGGCTTTCTGCGTCTCTTCCACGAATCTGAGCAGAAAAGACCGTTTCCAACCCTCTGCCTCAGAGCAGAGAGACCGCAGTCTGTTCTTCAGTGAGCTCTCCAGGCCACACCGTCTCCGTTTCTGTCTGTGCTGCTATAAATTGCAGCGGCCTGGGTTGTGCACACCCTGCAGCGCCCCCAGTCCTGCCTCCAGGTCGGAGCACGTCTCTGCCCTTTGTGCTTCTAAAACAGCCAGGTGGCCCCAGTTTGCACCCACGACCCCGCCGCTCCAGGTTTCCGCCCCCCGGGCTGCCCTAAAATCTACCCCCCCGCACTACCAGCCTGCGATTCTGTGCCCTGTTCCCAGTGCGCGAGGCTGTCGCTCACCGGCGGTGTAGGATCCCCATGGCCAGGCACCCTCCTACTGCTGTTTATCCTCCAATATCTGCCCGCAGAATCAGGGGTCCCCACTTCATACCTTAAAACCAACCACCTGCGATATTCCATTTGTAGAGATCCAAATATCTACAATATTCCATTGTAGAGATCTTCTTACATCTCAGGCTGGTTTCGTGGTGCTCAGAGTGGTCTGGTAGATACCCAGCTCAATTCCAGGGGCCAGTTGAAATAGGGTCCCCTACTCCTCTGCCATCTTTTCTAGTCCCCTGTTCCTGAGTGTTTATTATCTAGATCAAGGCTTTTTGCTAAATATTTATTTGTAAATTAATATTGGATCAGTTGTATGTTGAACATCAAGTAACCCCACATTTTAAAATTTCTTGTCAGTAAAAACAGTGTGAGGAGCTTAATGAAACTATGTAGAGGAAGAAAAAAATTAAGGATTTACTTATTTATTTTAGAGAAAGAGAGAGAACATGAGCCAGAGGGAGAGGGAGAGAGAATCTCAAGCAAACTCTGAAGTGAGCTCGGGGCTGACATGGGGTTCACTCTCGTGACCCTGAGATCATGACCTGAGCTGATGCTTTACCAACTATGTTACCCATGTGCTCTTCCACCAGAGAAACTTTTAATGAACTGTCTAAACTTAGCAAAGTCAATTATTCATTGTTTCCACAGATTGGACAAATGGCTTATAATAAATTGAGTGCAGTCATTCCAGAAAGTCTAGGGAAATTTTTAAGAACACTGGAAGGCCAGGGACTTCAAGGTGGGGCTACAACTTTCTCCTGTGAAGAACTATTCCATGGGCTGGACAACTGAGTATCAACTCTCAACTACCCCAGCATTCTGGGACAAAAGAGGTCTTCTGGGTGGATTTTGCATCTATTGAACATCAATAGATCCTTTCTCCCAGGCTCCATGGTGTGGAAGACCTACATAGAGGAGAATGAGGTGTGAAGCTAGATAGCAACACAAGCTTTACCTACTTTCCATGTACATATACTCACAGCTCCTTCTCCATAGGGGAGATCTCCATAGGGTGGGGAGGGAGGACACAGTGAAGGACAAATTCTCTATCCCTAGCATTCTTAGCTCCTGCTCCATAGAGAAGAGGTCTGTGCTTTTTTAGGGAGGGCCAGGGTAAGCCTCAAAAATTAGCAACCCCTGGCCCTGAGGGGTCTAAATGTATTGGAATACATTGTGGAACAATTAATAGTTCAGAGAATTGATAAAAATAGTGAAGCAATCAGCTAGTTATAAGTGGAGACTAACAAGTTGGTGTGATACCAATAAAGGCATATCAGTTAGAGGTTAATGAGAAGATCAGGGAAAGATAAAGTTGAAGAAGACTGTGTTAAAAAACAAACAAACAAATAACAACATACCCACAAATTTCCTGAAATGTGAAAGTAGTCTCTAGGCCACACACACACACAATAAATGGTGAAAAACTTACCAACACAGGGGGCTTAAACACAACCTCTTATTTATCAGAAGCTTACTGCTAGACTGTGCTGACACAGGGGCAACCTCTAGGAAACTAGGAAGAAAGATAAAAACTCCCCCAAAAATGTGAATAGGGACATGGAAGGCTGCATAATATGGGGTAAATAGACCTCACAAAATTAGTTGATACAGTAATCAAAACAACATAATATTGATGAAAAAATAGATCAAGTAGTCTTTGATGGTCCATAGAAGACAAAGACTTGAAAATAGCTATTATAAATATATGTTCAAAGAACTAAAGGAAATCATTTTTAAAAGATCAATGGATGATAAACTCAAAGTGCCAAGAGAAAAAAAATGTCCATGTTGAATCTTAAATCTAGTAAAATGATCTTTCAAAAATTAAGCTGAAATAAAGACAATTTTAGATAAAATTTATTGCTGGAAGTAACACTAAAGGAATTTCTTTAGGTTGAATGTAAGTGAAAAGTAATCAGAATACACACAAAGCAGAGAATAAACAGATAAGATGAAGGAGATTATAAGAGACAGTATAGTTATATACTTCTTTATTCTCTTAGTTGATTTAATAGATATTGTATAAAACAATAGAGGTAAAATCGTATTGTTGGGCTTGTAACTTTTGACAACAGATGGTAACTCAAATCCACATATACACAAAATAAAGAAGAGAAGAAATGATAAATAAGTTTACATAAAACACTCTAAAACATATTTTGCTTTCCTTTCCTCTTGCTGTTTCATTATGATATGTAAGTTTATATAAACTAATACTTACATTAATATAATAGGCTTTTAACAGATATAATATTTATAACAATAATAACATAAAAGTAGGGAAGAATGGAGCTACATGGGAGTAAAGTTTCTATAACTCACAAGACTTAAGTTAGTATATATTTAAAATAGACTCTGATCAGTTAAAATGTATATGGTAAGTCCTAGAGCACTCACAAAGAAATTGTGTGCACATCCCCCCCCACACACAAATACATTTACGAAATTAATTAGCTAGACTGACCAAGAAAAAATGATAGAAAACCCAATTTACTAAAATTAGTAATGTATCTTGAGAAATCACCTACCAACCTTACAGAACTAAAAAAAACGTAATGAGTACAACTCTTGCCAAAACAGATTATTTTGATAAATGAACTAAATTCTAAAAAGACAAACAAAACACTGCAAATAGATAAGAGATAAAGAGAAAATCTTAACTATACCTATAAGAAGTAAAGACATTGAATTAGTAGTTAAATGTTTCTCATTAAATAAAAGCCAAAGATAATAGATCTTCTCGTGAATTTTGCCAGATATTTTAAAAAGAATGTGTATGAATCATCTCTAAAGTCTTATAAATGTAGAGGGTATGGAATACTGGAACCCTTCTGAAATCTTTTTTTGAGGCTAGTAGTAGCCTGATTACAAAGAAGAAAATCATAAGAAAAGAGCACTCTCTCTTGTGGATAAAGATGCAAAAGCCTTAACAAAATACTAGCAAACAGAATACAATAACATTTAAATGGTTAATACACTGGAAAAAAAATAGGATTTATCCCAGGATTGTAAGATTAGTTTATGACCTGAAAACTAATGAATTTAATACACCGTATTAGTAGAATAAGGACAAAAACTACATGATCATCCATACATGAAATAAAAGCATTTGAGTTAAATCTAAAATTTTTTTCATCGAAAAACACTATAAAATGTAGGAAGATAAGGAAACTAACTCAAACTAACACAAGGCATCTATGAAAAACCTTCAGGAAACATGTTAATGGTGAAAGACAGAATGATTTCCCCCCCTAAGATCGGGAACAAGGCGAGAATATCCACTTTCACCACTGCTTATAAACATTGTACTGGTGGTTCAAGCTAGGGCAACATGGAAAGAAAAAGAAATAACTACTGAAACTGGAAAAGAAGAAGCAAAACTATCTCTATTCACAAACAATATGATCTTATATATAGAAAATCTTATATATAGAAATATATATAGAAAATCTACTAAAAATCTCATAAACCAATGAAATATTTAAACAAAAATCAAGATCAACATACACACATTTCTTGCAATTCCATGCTCTACAAATGAACAATCTGAAAAGGAAATTAAGAAAACAATTTAATTTATAATAGGAACAAAAAGAACATTTATTTATTTTTAAAGATATTTTTTATTTATTTGAGAGAGAGAGAACACAAGAGCAGGGGGTGTGGGGTGGGTGGAGGGGCAGAAGGAGAGGGAGAAGCAGACTCTTTGCTGAGCGAGGAGACAGAAATGGGGCTCTATCCCAGGACCCTGAGATCATGACCTGAGCCGAAGGCAGACATTTAACTGACTGAGCCACCAGGTGACCCTAAGCAGATATTTTTATACCTACTTTGTTTTAAGAAATGTTATTTTCTGATTTCTAAAAGTATAAATATGAACTGTAAAGATACCATTCACTACTTTTTTGTTTGTTTGTTTTAATTGGTAAGGCAAAGTACAGTTTTAAATGTTCTATACTATGATTAGAAAATGTATTATATATTAAAATAATATTTATTCCACCTACAATAGGACTTTACCTTTTATGTCTTGTAGGGACAAAACTAAAATAAGCTATTGTGGCTTTAGAATAAAATAGTGTATCAACATAAGGAGGTTCTAATTTCAAGATCTAGATTTTCCACTCAAATGCTAATATGCTTGTGTGATAGGCAAATTTGTCTTTCCATGATCCTTATCGCTTGTCCTTATGCCTGTTCTATGTAAGCTTACATGGCTTACATGAAAATAAACTTAAAATGGATGAAAGACCTAAATGTGAAACAGGAATCCATCAAAATCCCAGAGGAGAACACAGGCAGCAACCTCTTTGATCTCAGCCATAACAACTTCTTACTAGACACATCACCAGAGGCAAGGGAAACAAAGCAAAAATAAACTATTGGGACTTTGTCAAGATAAAAAGCTTCTGCACAGCAAAGGAAACAGTCAACAAAACTAAAAGGCAGCCTATGGAATGGGAGAAGATACTTGCAAATGACGTATCAGATAAAGAGTTAGTATCCAAAATCTATAAAGAGTTTATCAAACTCAACATGGAAAAAACAAATAATCCAGTTGAGAATTGGGCAGAAGATGTGAATAGACACTTTTCCAAAGAAGACATTCAGCTAGCTAACAGACACATGAGAAGATGCTTAACATCATTCATCATCAGGGAAATACAAATTAAAGCCATGGTGAGATACCACCTCACACCGGTTAGGATGGCTAAAATTAACAACATAAAAAACAACAGGTGTTAGTGAGGATGCAGAGAAAGGGAAACCCTCTTGCACTGTTGGTGGGAATGCAAACTGGTAGCCACTCTGGAGAACAGTACGGAGTTTCCTCAGAAAGTTAAAAATAGAACTACCGTATGACCCAGCAATTGCACTACTAGATATTTACCCAAAGGATACAAAAATACAGATTCGAAGGGATCCATGCACCCCAATGTTTAAAGCAGCATTATCAACAATAGCCAAACTATCAAGAGAGCCCAAATGTTCATTGACCAATGACTGGATAAAGAAGATGTGGTTTAAAAAAAAAAAGAAGAAGAAGAAGATGTGGTAATATATAATGGAATATTACTCAGCCATAAAAGAGAATGAAACTTTGCCATTTGCAATGACATGGATGGAACTAGAAAGCCTAAGTGAAGAAGTCAATCAGAGAAAGACAAATACCATTTGATCTCACTCATATGTGGAATTTAAGAAGGAAAACAGACGAACACATGGGAAGGAGGGGATGAGAAAGGGAAATAAACCATAAGAGACTCTAACAGTAGAGAACAAACTAGGAGTTGATTGAGGGAGGTGGGGGGGAATGGAATAGATGGGTGAAGGCTATTAAGGAGGGCGCTTTTTGTGATGAACACTGGATGTTGTATATAAGTGATGAATCATTGAATTCTGCTCCAGAAACCAATATTGCACTGTACGTTAACTAAGTAAAATTTAAATAAAATTAAAAAATATTCTGACTTTAAACTTAGTGTTTTCTATTTATAAATTTCATACAATTGGAATAATATAATTAATATTCTTTGAGTCTGTTTTTTTGATCAATATTATGTTCGTAAGATTCAATCATATTTTATGTTGTATATAGTTCATGTGTTCCCCTTGCAACGTATTCATTTATATACATATAATACAATATTAATTTTACAGTTGGTGGATATTGTTATTTTAAGGTTTAGGCTTTTATGTAAAATGAAACTATTTTACTTAATTTTTACTATACATACACATATTAAACACAGATAGCATTAAGTGTCCTGTTTTAACAAGTCTACCGGCTATGAATTCATGCCTTTAATTGACAAATAAAGCAATGGATTGCAATTGTTAATCTGTACCCTACAAACTACTGTGAAATTCTTCTAGCTAGACACTCATTTTGTACAACTTTCTGCTACCACTGCCTAGCATAGTAATTGGTATTTATCATTGCTATATGCCAGAAATGAAAAATGAGGCTAGGCTTTCAAAGGTGGACTAGACATTGAAAAAAATATTCTGACTCACATATAATCAATTCCAATTTGTACATGCATCATATTTGTCATGATTAAAAACAGAATAAATTATAGAATTGAATCTGTAGGGATTCATAATCTGGTGGCAATGTAAATATATCCAAGTATAGTTCTAGATTACAATTAATGACCTGCATTGCCTTTTGGCCTCCAAGACAGTTTATTCCGCTATCTCTAGCACCAGTCACTGTTATTGAACCCATAGTACTTGCATTTTTAGATCTTGGTATCTTTTCAGCTAAAACAGTAGCTGGCTGACTCTTCAAGTCCAGGAAATTGAAAGTCTGTATTTGACCAGGCATGGAGGCAGTAAACAAAGTATGGAGAATGGAACTTGACTATTTAGCCAAACACCTGGTACTCTTAATTACTCAGGCAACATTATTTCAGAAGCCACTATATCAACAGAAAGCATCAAAGGAAATTGAAACATCGGAAGAGACCCTAGGAGGAGAGAAATGAACCAAATGGAAATGGAATAAATATGAATAAGAGCAAAAGGATCACAGAGGGTGCGTGGGTGGCTCAGTTGGTTAAGTGACTGCCTTTGGCTCAGGTCATGATCCTGGAGTCCCGGGATCGAGTCCCACATCAGGCTCCCTGCTCAGCGAGGAGCCTGCTTCTCCCTCTGACCCTTCCCCTTCTCATGTACTATCTCTCTCTCATTCTCACTCTCTCAAAATAAATAAATAAATCTTCAAAAGGATCGCAGATATGAAAAAAATAGACCCCAATGAAGAGGAAAAGAAGATAATAGTTAAGAAAAATAAATTTATTTGAAATGTAATAAAATACATAAATATAAAAGTGTATTATGATGATTGGTTTAATGAAAAGACTGAATATGCAGCCAGTTAGACTGATTACTTTAAAATATCACAGTCATAAATATTAGAGCATATCTTGATTGGACAATTTCTATAATTACAAAAATATATCTTAGGTTTTGCTAGTATTTAATTTGACTGAAATTTTAGTGAGTGAAAAATATGTAGTCTTTTTTTCAAAGCTTCACTGATTAACAATTGGCATATAATAAAATATACATACTTGACATGTATAATTTGATAAACTTTGACATATATATTAAACCATGAAATCATTATCAAAATCAAAACAGTGCACAATAGATGTAGATATTTTCACATTTATTTTTAATGTAGTTTTTTTTGGGGGGTTGTGTTTGTTTTTTTTTTACCAAATATTTGCTATTTTGTTTTGCATTGCCCTTAGAGGAAAATGTAACATGAAGAATCATGATAAAGTAATGTAGTGTAACAGCAAACCACTATCCTCTAGAAGAAACATTATTAATATAAATGCTGTTGATGCATTTTGTGGAAACATAATTTATAAGTGCATATAATATACTAATTTTAAAACCAGTGCTTTATAATATCCATGGACGTGGACAAAATGAATGCAGTCTTCATAGTTAATCATCTTTAACTAATAGTCTATGTAGCTAGAGTCCCTTTTATTTTGAACCTAACTTCCTTCACAGAAAATGATAGAAGTGAAACAGGTTATTACATGAGAGTAACCTTCCACATCTTTGGGAAAAAAGTGTTATAAAGTTAAATCTCCATAATATATACAGTCTTGTATCTGGCTTAAAGACACTTATTCTGTCATGTAAGAGTAAATTTGAAAACAATAAAGAAAATTCTATTTCCCAAATACTTCACCTCTGCCTTTGCTGATACCATTTGTCCCACATTGAGTGCCTTCCAGACCTTATTGCTCTTTGTTTTTAAGATTCTAGCTATCCTTCAAAACATTACAACTACATCATCTTTAACAACTGTTTTTCTATTTATTAAAAAAAATAGTGTTTTCCTTCTTAATACCCTCATAATATTTTGATAGCAGAGCAAAGCAGTCTTGACATTAATCCTTAATCTATACACTGTTGAAGCCTTTCTATAAGGACTTTGCTAAATTCTGAACATATAAACTCAGACTCTTTTCCCACTGTGATTACATTTTAGTGAGGATCAGTGCAGATAATTATACCAACAATATCTTTATAGCATAATCAGTAGTATCATAATGAAAATGCTGGATGCTACAGGAATTAAATGTGTGGACATTTAACCTGGATATCAAGATTGGTTCTCTGTCACCCAGAGATTAAGAATTCCTCATATCGGTGAGATTATATGATAAATGTCTTTCTCTGATTGACTTATTTCATTCAGCATAATACCCTCCAGTTCCATCCACGTCGTTGCAAATGGCAAGATTTCATTCCTTTTGATGGCTGCATAATATTCCATTGTATATATATACCACAACTTCTTCATCCATTCATCTGTCACCTGGTGATGGGTATTAAAGAGGGCATGTATTGAATGGAGCACTGGGTGTTATAAGCAAACAATGAATCATGGAACATTACATCAAAAACTAATGTTGTAATGTATGGTGATCAACATAACATAATAATAAAAAAAAGTTAGGCAGGTGACTTACAAGGAAAGTGAGGTGGATGTGGATGGAACATAATCTTCACATGGAAGAAGATGACACATTAGGCTGACATTCACATGACTGAAATTTGCTCTGAGAGGAAATGTTAAATGTTCTCACACACACACAAAAAAGTAACTATGTAAAGAAATGATGTACTAATTAACTCAATGGTAGAAATCCTTTCACTATATCTCAAATCATCACACTGTACACTTTAAATATATACTTTTATTTTATTTGGCAATTGTATTTTAGTAAAGTTGAAAAAGATTAAATTCTCCTAAATTCGTTGTCCTACAAGTAGCTTTTGCATAATATAGGATATCTATCTATCATCTATCTACCATCTACCTATCATCTATCTCTGCATCTTTAAGTATATTTTATGTCTTAAAATTAAATAAATTTAAGGTTCCTCTATTTCTGTTCATGGCTTAAGAGATAATTTCTTTCTAGTACTGAATAATATTCCATTGTCTGGATATACCACAGTTTATTTACCTATGCACCTGCTAAAGGACATCTTGGTTACCTCCAAGTTTTGGCAATTATGAATAAAACTGTAGTAACTACCTATGTAAAGGGTTTTTAGGGACATATGTTCCTAAAAAGTTCCATAAGTTCCATAAGTTCCATGAGTTCAACTCTTTTGCATGAGTACCAGGGAGTATGACTGCTGGATCATACGATTTAAAAAACAAAATTCCTTTGATATGTCCTCTTTGACCCATGGACTTTTTAGAAGTATACTGTTCAATTTCCAATTGTATGAGAATTCCCAGCTATATTTCTGTTATTAATTTTTAGTTTAATTGTTTTGTGGTCTACAAACATACTTTGCATAATTTCTAGTTTTTAAATTTGCTAAGGTTTGTTTTATGGCCTAGATTGTGGTATATCTTGGTGATGATGCATGTTTACTTGAGAATAATATGTTTTCTACTACTGGATGGATTGTTATATAAGTATCAAGTAGTTCAAGTTTATTGATAGTACTATTCAGATCATCTATATCCTTACTGATATTCTGCCCCCTTAATGTATCAATTATTGAGGGGTGACATTGATGTCTTTAATCATTTGCTTATTCCTCTTTCCAGTTCTGACAGTTTTTGCCTCATGTGTTGTGACAGACAAAAAACCAAAAGTTACCTACAGCTTTAAGAACATTACATCTTCTTGGAAAATTAACCTCTTTACCATTAAATAATATTCTTGTTTATTTCTGATATTCTTCTATTTTATTAGCTTCCTTTTTCTGAAGTCAATAAAACTACACAAGTTTCTCTTTGATTAATGCTTACATTGTATATCTTTCTCTATTCTGCAAATATTAACTTAAGTCTATATTTCAAGTGGCTGTCTTCTGACCAATCTTTAGTTGGTTCTTGTTATTTTTTTTAAACCAATCTATAATCTTTGACTTTTAACTTGTTTAGAACATTCACATTTAAACTGAAGTTATTGATATATCTAAATTAAAATTCACCATTTTGTTAATATTGTCTATTTATGTTTGTTCCTTATTTATTTTACTTCCTTTTTCTGACTTGTCTTATTTTAATTGGGCATTTTATAAGATTAATTTTCTCTCCTACCTTTATGTATCATTTACTTTTCTCCATTCATTTTTTTCAATAATCATAATCAATTTTAAAACATATATTGTAACATAGTCTAAGTTAACCTTCAGATGTAGTGCAGGTATCTTACAATAGATTATTTAAATTCTTTCTTCCCATTTTTTGCGACGTTGTTATTCTTCTTACGTTTTCAATGCTATATGCACTCTTTTGTCTCAGTCTCAACCCATCAGTAGTGATGATATTGGCTAGTAATGCCTGGGGGCACTCATCTGGGCCCCAAGTGAATCCCTACAGACATTTCCACTTTTGGAGCCAGTGCCATGGCTGGATAGATGCTTGTGGTTCTTATTTTGATTGCAAGATAAACCTCAGCAGCAATCATCAGGGAATTTTGAAAAAACAAAACAAAACAAAACAAGGTTTATTATTCATAGCTTCTATTTTTTAAATTATTCAAGTATCAGGTGATTGGAAAGAAATGCTTTTAATTAATGTGTGTGAATGGCAATTACCTGCTAGTATTTTCTTTCATTATCTTTCTCTTCTTTATAGTGGATTTTCTTATTAGAAACTGTACATCATTGTGAAACTGAAGAAAGGAAACCTTATTTAAAATGGAGGGCATGCTCTCTTGCCCCATCATGTATGACAATTGCAGATTCCAACAGGAAGGGACATACCTTACATTCCCAACAGGAAGAAACCTACTTTACTGTAGTGGGATTAAGGAAGAATTTCTCCTCTCCCGGCCCTGGAAGAGATCAGGATATATGTGTTTCAGTTCTCCCTCCTTGCTGTTTGACTTTGAGATTTTGTTTGACCTTAAATTATGTGAGCCTTGGTGTCTTTAACTAAGAAATTAGGGAAGCATCTTTAACCATAAAATTGTATGAATCTGTAGTTTTATAAAGCAATTAACAACACTGTTAAAACTCATGATAGTCTTATTTTCATGTAAAAGGAAATTTCTCAGTGCTTTGGACCACTTAATGTCAAGTATTAATTCACCAACATTATCCTATTTTGGTGAAACTGACGCTTTATGATTTAATGGACTCCCGTTCCATTTAAGAATTAGCAATATAGTAACATTTTTTTCTGTCTCAAATGGCCGTGATATTTGTTAACAGGTAAACATGTTGCCTTACATCTTGAGTAGACAGAATTGCATTATTAAAAGGGATACCTATGTCACTGTTTCATTCCTAAATCATTCCATATTCCTCTCCTAAGAAGTAACTAGTTAGAGATAAATCCCTTCTTTCACAATTGTTCCATTTCAGACACTCTTGCACAACTTGAATTTTATATGAGTCAAAAACAAATAAAAAGGCGTTTAGACATGTGCTTTTTGTGTGTAATAAACAAGCTGTGCTTCCAACTTGCAATCTCCCATTTACCTCAAGTTAAAGGAATAAACCTAATTTACAAAGACTTCAATCCTAGTTAGGCTATTTTCTTTTTAAAAATGAGGGTCTAACAGTCACTTTCCTCAAACAATCCCGTTTCATCCATATGTAAACTTTTATGGCATACAACTCTGTAACAATATATTTTTTAAGCCACTTCGGTTTACTTTGTTGCTGTTTTACATAAACGATTGCAATGAATATTGCCACCAGTCTTCAGGATTATCAATCACAAAAATTTATGTTAAGATGACTCTGCTTTCTTGCATCATCAGACATTTTTATTCTTATGCTTCATTAATATTGTCAATGCATGGCTATCTCTGAAGCATATAGAATCTATATGTATACACAAACAACATATGCCTGAAAGCAAAATGTTTCTGAATTATAGCTGCTGCTAATGCCAACTCCTATTTTTTGCCTAGGAAGGCTTACCCTCACACTAGACAACTTTTTTTTTATTAAAAATATATTTATTTATATATATGTGTGTGTATATATATAATATGTGTATACATACAAAATATGTGTTTTACCTGATTATTTCCTATTATTTCTGCTTTCTATTTCATCTTTTCTGCTTTTTTTAAAATTATATCTTTTCTTCTGCTTACTTTGGGTTTAATTTTCTCTCTTTTTTATATCATTGCTTAACATGAACAATAATTGATTTGAGACCATATTTCTAATAGAAATATTTAATGTTATAAAATCCCTTCAAGCACTGGATTACCTATGTTCCACACTGCAGTATGTTACGTTGTCATTTTCACTCAATTGAAAATATTTTCTAATTTCCCTTACGAATCTCCATTTAACTCATAAGTTATTTAAAAATATTTGTTTAATTTCCAAATATTTGGCATTTTCCAGATATCTTTCTGTTGTTTATTTCCATATAATCTTTCCATTGTGGTCAGAAAATACCTTGACTTCAATTCTTTCAAATTTATTGATGTTTATTTGATGGCCCAGAAAATGTTCTATTTTGGTAAATATTCCAAAAGTGGTTTTTTGGGGTTTTTTTTAGTGTACATTTTGTTTTTGTTTCTTGGGGGGATTTATAAATGTAAACTAGATCAGCTTCTATTTATCAGGTCTTCTGTTTACTGTATAATTTCACAGAGAGGAGTATTAATATGTCCAATTCTAATTGTGGATGTTTCTATTTATTTTTTTTAGTCTTTTCTCTTAACTGACCGCTTTATTTCTGGCCATATTCCTTGTTCTGAATTTTATGTTTTCTGATACTAATATAGTGACTCTGGCTTTCTTTGCCTCACCGTTCATCTGTTATTTATAGTTTTAAAGAGTAGTGTTAAATTACTTTTTAACACAATAAGTCTAATTCTTCTTTCCAATCCTCTGTTCTTTCAATTCTGTATTTTAATTTTATGTTATTAAACACAATTTGTTTTTACTATTTTCTCTTTAGAGAGTCAAATTTCTCTTAAAGCAAGTCTAAATAAGAAAAAAAAACACATATTTATTATAATTATCATTTTTACCATTTCCAGAGATCTTTATTTATTGGGCAAATCCAGATTTCTATCTGGTATCATATTGATTCAAGTACCTTTCACTAAGATCTTTAAAGCAGTTTTACAGATCATCAATTTGTCTGACTTGGGTACCTAGCTTTTTGCATCATTTATCTTGTGTGAAAACTCATTAACATTGCCCCTAAATTACTTGTGTAATCCCAAGGTATATAATTAAAAAACAATGTGAATGGATCTTAGTTCAGGATGCCAGAGACTTTTTTTCAGACCAAGAGTGTCAGAAGGTTAGTGTTTCAATTTCTAAGGAGATATTGACTGAAACAGAAACAGAACACAAAACAATATCTTCTGAATATTGAAGAGTGGATGATGTTATCTCCCTTTTATAGATAAGGAAACTGAGTTCAGAGAGGTTAATCAAGTCACCTAAGATAATATAGTTACAAAGAGGTAGATTTTACATTCCAATCTAGATGTGTTTCTTAAACATTGTTTTCACTATCCCACACAAATTTTAAAGAGTTTGAAAATTCATATTTAGCAGGTATATTTAAAGTCTTTGAAACTCTAAACTACCCGAAATACCTGGAAAGGCAAATTTATAATTAGGTGAATAACATAAACACATTCTAATGTTTTCTGCTTGTCCAAAGATTAGTCATAGGCAATAACCAGCTGAAAAACAGGAAAACACTATTAAAGATTAATAGTGTGTATCTAGAAAAGTGATTCTCAAGGGAACAACAGAGATTTGAGAACCACCTCAGCATATTTATTCAGAATAAATATGCCTTGCCACCTTATGTGGATTAGGCATATTGATCAATTGGTCAGTAAAAAAAGAAACACATCTTTGCTCGCAGTTGTGATCGAGACAACAATTAGAGTTAGATAAAAACAACTTTCAAAGTAATTTTCATATTCTGCACAGGGAACACTGAGTGTACACTCTTTAAAAATTGAGAATCCTGGCCTAGAGAAAATATGTCTGTGGAGAAAATATCTAGGTTAAAATATACAGAACATTAATGAGTACATTATTCTTTATTACAGTTATCTCTTAGAAGACCCTGGATATAGTTAAAATAGTTTTATACACTTTTCCCTAATTCTAAGTGTGAATAGAATATAATTTTTTAATGCTTTGTAGAGAAGAATGGAATTAAGTTTTCAGCTGTACCCCTCAAAAGATTAACTCTAGGACCATATGGAAATTTGGATAATGTAAGCTCATTATTGTTCTTGCCAAACTAGTCACTATCATGAGGTACCCTTTCTCCGATAAGTACATGAGCCAAACAGAGCTGATTACTCACATTTTATCCTTAAATTCAACTTCTAAGTATATGAGAAATCTATTATATATCTTTCGTTGTTGCAATTGTTAAAAGTTAAATCTGCTGTAATTTTCTGAATTACATATATTCTGAATTTATATATTCTGCATTTCTGATCCTTTACAAAACAGGTTTAATGTCCAGTGAGAAGACAAAATATTAAAAAAAAAAAGGGAAGGAAGAAAGGAAGGAGGGAGGGAGGGAAGGAAGGAAGGAAGAAAGAAAGAAAATGGCATTTAAACAGAAGGAAGCATGGAGATTGCTATTTTTATCGTGTATACATGACATATCTCCAAGAAAGAAAATAAAAACCATGCCTTACATCTTGTTTAAATGCATAAATGTTCTATATAAGTTTGGGCTTGTTTAAAATAATAACTGACAAATATGCACTTCTTATTTTAAACTTTTAAATTATATAAATGTAAATCTACAAGAATGGAGAGGTATTTCCATATGTAATTATCATCAGCAACAGAAAAAGGATATGATTTTGCCTGATGCCATTTAAATATGGATATTGTTATGCTTTGAATCCATCATTTTTTATGATAATAGAGAAAAGAGTAAAATTACTCAAATTTGAGCATTTATTTCTACAATTTGGGGACTACAAATTTATATTCCTTTTAGAACTGTTAATGATATTGTAGGCATGAAAACTTCCACCTGATTTAACAAAGACAGGAAATGTGTTTAGAAATATTATATTTCATGTAAATTTCAGAGGGTTTAAGGAATTTTTTGGAAAGATTGAAGAAATTTTTGCCGATCATGTGAAAATCAGAGGAATATAGCCAATTCCATTCATTTCTGTGCTCAATTTGATTAATCTCTGTAAATAAATCGTAACTAATCCCATTTTGTTGTCAAGTCCATAGCCACTGGTTTTTAAGATTCATTGTCTACCATATGTTAGCACAAAAAGTTTTCCAGAAGGAGATTTGAATTTCTAGTTCAGAGTACTCATCTGGACATATGTCAAAACATCTGTTATTCCTTAAGGATAGCCAACTCAAATTTTTAAGTGTCTATATAAGCTCCCTAAATCTCACAGAACATTAATAAAGGCAATATTCAAACTGTCTTTCCAAGTTTTTCTAGAATAGGTCCTGAAACATGTAGCATATCTTGAGCAAGTGGAAAGTGCACTTTGCAGAATAAGTTAAGTGCATCATTCTCTATAAATGCATCACTTTTTCATATTAAAAAAGAAAACTCTTTAGGTAAAATAAAACCAAGACCATCTATTATCATTAAAATACAGGATTTATTTGAAAATACAATTTTATGTATACTTTTATTTAAATTACTTAAATGTCTGTTTCAGGCTTCCTGATTTATGAAACCAGTTAAACATACAGTAAGTTTCCTTTCTTTTCCGTGATTAGTTGATGTGTGTAGATATATCATCTATAATAACTAATTTATTTAGAAAGAAGTTTTCAGTAAAGATATTCCTTCCTGAGTAAGAGGGCCATGGGCAAAGTCCCTTACTGACACATGCAGGGAACTCAATAAATGTGTTGATGGACAGAGCAAATAATCTTTATAGAGAAACATGTTATAGTGTAGCTATTTCCATGAAAAATGTGCATAAATTAGACTTGGCAATTTCATCTTTAAAGGACTATAGTAGAAATCTCCTCCATGAGGACATCTCTCCCCACAAGTAGGGGTACCTATTACTACCAGGGTCCAGGAGCACTGATGACTTTTTTTTTTCATTCTCACTAGGCATATGTATGGCTTCTCTCTTCCTTTCCTGAAGGTGGGGGTCCTTTTGCTCATCTTTGTGCAGCTAGTAAAAAGTTTTGTACATTTAAGCATTGAGAGAACATTTTTCTTTGAATTGAGAATAATTCAGTTTAAATGTGTTAATAAAATTCATGTTCTTTAAGTGATTCTGTTTTCTTTTTTTCATAAACCAACTATGCACTCTTTACTAAAGAACCAGAATCAGGGTACAGAGAGGGTAAATACATTTTTGAGGGTAAAACAGAAAAAAATTATTTAATGTTCTACATGCAATTAATTAAATACATAAATCCTAAACTCTCCAATAAACAGAGAGAAAGTAGAATTAATTGCAGAGAAAAAGTAAAATTAACTCATGTGAAAACATCTAGTAGCAAGGGTGGGTCTCATTGTCTAGTAAGTTTTGTTTAGTCACGTGGAAGAATAGATACCAGCAAATAGCTTGAATGCTTTGGCAGAGTTGTAACTTACATTAGATTTTCATATTTTAATCCTTCTTTGCATTTTGAGGGAAAACATTCTTGCTTATTATTCTATGTACTGATATTTGATTTACTGTTACTGAATTTATGTGCTTAAACAAATCTTTTTCTTCTTTCTCAAGCCACCCCTACTGATGTTTCCATTAACATGTAACTTCTTAAAGTAAGTTGTGGACACTATCTCTTCCTTCTCCCATTCCCTTCCCTTCCCTTTCTCTTTCTCTCCCTTCATTCTCTAGATTCCCTCTTCCTTGAGGGAATGGTGAAAGTAACTATAAAATCATCTCTTTGGTGTGCATGGATGGGTTTTTTAAACTGTTGTATCATTCATTATATTCATAATCAAATGAAGGGCTTCTATAAACTTATTTTAAAGGATGCCCTGTGTCATCCCATCCTCTCTTGCTCTCTGCTATTTTTTTCTGTCTTTCCTTTAACACCAAACTCAGCGATCTGTCTGTTTCAGTGTGCTCCACACTTGGTTATGTATTGGAAGCACTTGAGGAGATAAAAGAGAATTCTGAAGTCTGGATTATGGATTATGACCTGGCGTAAAGAGTTTTGACCATTTCCCATGTGATTCCAATGTGTACCCTGTTTGAGGAAAACGGGAGTAGGTTTTATTAATATTTTCAAGAAAATTTTCTGGCTTTGCTAATCCTCTCAATTGCTTCCTGGTTTTCTTCATATACATTAATGACTTCCTGTATATCTGTTCATCCAATTCTTTACATAGGTGTCATTTTCTTTTCCTAATTTCATGAATTAGGTGCTTAGGTCATTAAGCTTTTGATTTTCTTCTTTTAATCCATCCCTTTACAATGATGGCTTTCTCTTTAATGCTTTAAATTACATTTCAAATGGGCTTCTTTTTTTGTTTAGTTCTAAATTTTTTCTACTGTTCAGTTAGATACCTTCAGAAATATCTGTGTGCCTGTGAATACATGTAGAGGTGTATGTTTGATTTTTAAATATGGAAGAATTTTCTAGGTTTCTCTTCATTATTAATTTCTAATTGTATTCCTTTCTTGAATTCAGACATTTTAAATATTTGTTTAAGGTGTTCTCTCTGGGTTAACACATAAATAATGGAAAAATTCTTATTAATTTCTTGGCGTAGGTTTTACTCTCTATTATAAAAAAACTTAATTTTTGTTCATATTTTCTATTTTCTGGCTCATTTTTATGTTAACCTATTATTTTACGAATGATTAGCATACTTTGTTGTGTTTATATGACAGATAGTTAAATTTCTTATTCTTCTGAATTGGTGATTTTATTTGCTTTTTATATGGTGCTTTTCTTGCCTTAATAATATTTAGTTTGGTATTAATAGTACGTGCTTCTCGTTTTCAGTTGAAAGTTTCATAATTTTTGAGAGCTAGTATGATTGTGCATGTGATCGAAAATGAAACTTTCAGTATTTAAATATAATTTTCCATTTTTTGACCTCTATTTTGTTTTTGACAGGACTGCTTACAGATTAATTAACATTCTTAGGAGTAAGTGTTCTTTTTCCATGTAATTGTTCTAGGGTATCTTGAGTCTTTTATTTTCACCAGTTTCATAAGACATTAGCAAGTATGGTTTTATTTTTGTTCCCTTGTTTAGGTAGTTACTTCATGCATCCAGTCTGTTCTGGAAAGTTCTCAAACACTAATTTCTCTGAATTTATTTTTAGTTCCCTGTTCTCACTCTATTCTATGCTTTTTGACTTATCTTTCACATTTTGTCTCTATTTTCTCCACATTTTGTTTTTATTTCTTCCCTCAATTCTGTCTTCTAGTACACTAAGTTTTCTCCAGCTTTAATAAGCTTTCTTTTATTTCCCAGTGCCTTTTAATTACTATGTCTTTATAAGGTCCATTACCTTCTTTTATAAATCTTATTTTTCCACAGTAATTTATAACTGTCTTATGGTTCCAAATACGTTTTGTCTTTAATAATTTAAATCTTATTCTAATCTTATCACATATATTGATCTTTTCATTTTGCTATATAACTTGAGAGATTTGGGGACTGTGATTCTAACACATTATATGATTGGCTCATTGCAAAAACAAACACATCTGGCATGCAGCTATTGAATTCAAAAGTGTTCCCTCCCTACCTCTTCTATCCCAATAGCAGAAAATTGGATGGAGTGCCTGGGTGGCTTAATTGGTTAAAAGTCTGCCTTTGGCTCAGGTCATGATCCCGGGGTCCTAGGATTGAGCCCTGTGGCAGGCTCAATCTTCTTCTCCATCTCCCTCTGACCTTCCCTCTTGTTCTCTCTCTCTCTCAAATGAATGAATAAAAAATCTTTAAAAAAAAAGAAATAAAATTGGAATAAGTTTGGTTTCACCCTTTAGAGATCACAGTTCATCTTGAGAGTCTTACCACATGCTTATATTCATTTTATTATTCTGTCATGAAATGTAAGACGAAGTAAAACATAGTGATTCCACAATTCCAAAAAATATTCTGAATCCCTGAGTTGATGACATCAGATAGAACTTGGACAACAGGAAGTAGTAGTAAATATAGGTTTATTTTAAGGTATTTACATATTAAGGTATGACAGATAAGGTCAAGAAACCAGAACTTGTGACCTCAGTGAAGATTCTGGAAAGGCATGTTACTCTACTTTGTAACCCCTACCATATGGTAGAGACAGTCTAATATCATAGATAATGTAGTGGATTTTCATATTCAGCCCAGGTTTTCTAAGACTGAAAAGCTATAGGGAAGCACAGAAAGCATCCATTTATTCAACAAATATTATTAGAACGCATATTCACCAAGCATCAGTTGGACTTAAGACACAATATATATAAGTTCTTTATGCAAAATTTTCATTAAATCTCCATTATCCTCTAAGAAACATATTATTACTTCAAATTTACATATAAAGAAGTTAAATAGATTGATCCAAATCCCATAGCTTTTAAGTTCTGAAATTAGTGTCTGACGTTAAGTAGCTATTGTGCTAAAAGTAAAAATGTGAGTGTTAAAATTCAATCTATAATGTCACAGTAAAGCAAGTAAATGGTTATCAAGAACAAAAAGGACTTAAATGATGGACCATAAGTTGCAAGCTCGCTAAAGAGTATTTAGACAGCTCAGAACGGTGTAAACATTTCAACATTCAACATAAATTCTGTCTCCCTAAAAGACATTTCTTAAACCTTAAACTCGGGTGCCTGGGTGGCTCAGATGGTTAAGCGTCTGCCTTCGGCTCAGGTCATGATCCCAGGGTCCTGGGATCGAGTCCCACATTGGGCTCCCTGCTCCTTGGGAGCCTACTTCTCTCTCTGCCTCTCTCTCTCTCTCTCTCTCTCATGAATAAATAAATAAAATCTTAAAAAAAAAAAAAACCTTAAACTCTGTTGCCCCTACTTTCAAAAGTGATATAATATTTTCAAAGAATTTCATATTAAATTGCCATGCTTTTAATAAGAGTATAAAATGCCTTGGGGATTACAATAATTTCAACAAATTCTCTTTCCTTCATGAAACTGTTTTCCTGTTTACTCATTTTAAAAAACAATTCTGAATGCTATGTGATGAAATATATTTTCTAATGCAGAACATTTTCAAAGGACATGTCTCCTAGGGAGAAATGGCTCCAGGAAGTAATCAACCTTTCTATTTAAGGCAATCTGTTTTCATGCTTTGGTATAGTGAGGGGCGGATGATCATTGCTGTGAAGTACCTGAAATAAAGAGGTCAAAGAAAATATTTAGATGCTGAGACACTCCTATAAAGTCACAATATAAAATTGGTGTAATTTCTCCTTGCTATATTTCTTCTAAATCTGGGGGCATTATGTTGCAACTACAAAAAGATCATGGTAAATATTGGGGAAAAAAAGGGCATTGTTAAGAAAGACTAACTTAACTCTTTTTCCCTGAGGCCCATGGAAATCTTCCTTCTTCTTGCTGGTCTTGTAAGTTGAGAGAAGAGGTACTTGTGTGAGAGCTCTCCCTTCCTGGCTTCTGACTCCAATTTAAGTCGGGTTACCTTCATTCATTCTCGCAAGCATCTGTTCATCCACCTTTGTCATGGACATTGGCTCCTGACCATGGCCATTTCTTACAGACAGTCCATGTTATTTATCCTATTTGTTGATTAACAGCTACTTAGGGTGTGTCAATACCAATTACTTGCTTCAGAGCTTTTTCAAGTTCTCTCTGAAGGGAGTGCTCCCCCCACCCCAACCCTCCTATATCCACACCACTTCCTTCTTCACCCTCTTCCAGTCTTTGCTTCAAGGTCAACCTCCTCCAAGTGGCTTACCCTGATCACTCTTTTTAAAAGTTCATCCCTTTTAGTGATATTTATCTTAGGTCTCTGTCACGTTTTTCTCCATAGCACATATTGCTTTTTAAGCGATTGTAAGATTAACTTTGAAAAATTTGGTTGTTTGTCACCACTAGAATATAAAGTCCATGAAAGGAGTTTTGTTCGCTTACAGAAATACCCACTGATGTGGCAGGTGTTCAGTGGGTGTTTTCTGACTGACTGAATGAAATGCGTCTAAGGACTGCTGTAGCATTGTGCAGCAAGTTGCTTCACTAAAGCCTGGGTCTGTCAGAGCCACATAAGGAGGACAGCTCTGTGGCAGACTCTTTCTGGCGCATTCTGCTTATATTGTGAACACATGAACTATTTCAAGCCAATTAAACAGCATGTCAAAAAGTCAAACCAATGCTCCCCTTATACCCTAAAAGAATAATGCATAAGCCAAAGCAGTTTATGTTTTGCAGAAAGTGCACACATAAAAGAAAAGGTAAAAGTTAGATAAATCTTCTCACATACAACTGAGATGAGCTAAAGAGGAGTTAAATAAAACCTTTTAACAGCTTTTATTTCAAAAATGAACGTAGAGTGTGCAATGTTTTAAAAAATGTGAATAAGCCAAATGACAGTAGTTTTTCATTTTTGTAATTGCTTTTTTTTTTAAGATTTTATTTATTTATTCATGAGAGACAGAGAGAGAGAGAGAGAGAAGCAGGCTCCCAAGGAGGAGGGAGCCCGATGCGGGACTTGATCCCAGGAGCCTGGGATCATGACCTGAGCTGAAGGCAGACGCTTAACCATCTGAGCCACCCAGGCGCCCTGTAATTGCTTTTTGAGTGTATTTCTTCCCCCTTGTTTCCCCTGCATCTGTTCTATTTTCTTTTGGTTTTACCCATTTCTTCAATTACTCATTTGGTAACCTCCACTCAAAGAAAATTGCCTTCTTACAGTGCTTTGATGGTGCTTTCTTCTGAAGATGTATTTTCAAAACTGATAAATCACTTTTGAAAAATATATTTGGCAATTTAGCGTATCTCTACTTTATTTACAGATGTTTCTATATGAATTCTACCATTTCTTACAAAAATATATTTAAGTAAAATAATTACTGAAAGCAAGTGTCAGAATTAAATGTAGATGGCACCCATCTCAAAAGCACAAAGGTCTAATGATAGATGTTATTTATCCAAAGACCTAGTTTCAATGTACCTGGTGCTCTGTGTGCAAAACTCACTTTGGAAAACTTGGGCACTTCTTAAAAACACAACACTAAGGATTCTTCTATTTTAGAAGAAATACATATCTCCTATATTTTCCATTACCAAACAAAAACACAAGCTCAAGAATTTCCAATAAAAAAAATAAACCACACTATATATAATGCATGCCTATATACTATATATGTTATATACTACATATAGTATGTACTATATACTTATAAGTATATAAGTATACTTAAATATATAGTCTCATAACTACCTCAAAACCCTCAACTGCTCTTTCTTATCAGAACCAGACATGATTAATTAAAACTTATTTGCCTGGGTTATTCTCTCTCTCTGGACTTCACTTTTCCTGTGAGATTAATCAATCCCAACCAATTATTTGTAATTTGTCATCTCTTTACACACCCATGTTTGCTGTGATTTAGCCAGTCAATTACCTCTCTGAGTCAATCCTATCTTTTCTTTTCTGTATCCCTAGTACTAATCTTCTATATATCTACAGACAAATACAAGCAGTGATAACGATCAGTAATACCATTTTAGGTAATAAATTTTAATTTGTAAAAATGTTAATTGCAGTTTAAGAAGTATTATATTTTCTACTGATAATCTTTTTTTGTCTCCAAAGAAAAACCCTAATAGCAAAACCCTAAAATTTCTTCATGTATGACACACACCCTCATTTCTAGCAAATATATTTGCTTTCCAGTTCCTAGAATAAGTAAAACACAATAATTAAGCCTTAAATGATTGTGGGAGATACAACTCTGCTCTGCATTTACTCTGTGAAAGGGACTAAAAGTGAATCATTATGCTTTGAATATTGATTTGTGCTACTTTTGTCTTCTATGAATCTTGCTTTCTTATATTCATCATGACATGGAACAAATAAAAATGGCTCAGAATTGCACAATAAATGATTATATTCTCCCTAGTCTTCTTTTTACCCTCCAAAAAGAAACTTTTTATAGGTGGGATAGAGAGAATATAAAATGGAAGATGGAATAACTTATAGTTCTGGTTTCCATTATACCATTTGTCACTACCAGAAGACCTGCTTGCTAATATATACACATTTAATAATTGTTTATAAAATACCAATAACATACCTATGAAATACTTATTTCTCCAGTAAGTCTTAACAAATATATAGCAATCACTTAACAGAGCAGTCTGAAAAAAAATCTATGCCAAAATCTGAAGCGTCAAACTGAAAGTTTATGCACATATTCATCATTCCTTGCTATAGTTACTTAAAAATTTCTCTTCAATACCTAATAAAATGAACCTAAATATTTATTTAACCAATATATGTTGCTCTAACAAGCCATTAAAATTTGCCAAAAAGATGTTATCTGTATCTGAATAGAAGTCTAGATTGTTGATAGTGTATGCTGTTCGAGGTTAGACTATTAACATTTAAGATTATTGATCCTGCATATATTTCTACTAAAATTAAGATTTTTCTATCTAACAGTTTCATTACCATCATAAATTAAATATTCATAAAACTCTAGGTGCTCTAAAAGTTACCGGAATAAGTAAATGACCAAATAATGTTAGAGTGTTCTGGTTTTCTTAAACTTTAAAAAAAGAGGATTAGGTACTAATTTTAGTTAGTAAAATTGTTTTGCAAAATATGAAGAACTAATACCAATCCTATCTATTACAAAGTGTTCACCTTTGAATATCACTTAATTTCAAAATGCTTATGGGTATAAATTGTTCAACATGTTACAAGAACTAAAATGACCTTTACTCTGAGTTGGCAACACTTCAATTAATACCAGGAATGGAAAAAGAAACACTATAAAGAGTCAGAGTCATTAATGGATTAAAGACTTAAATGTAAGATCTGAAACCATAAAACTCATAGAAGACAACATAGTGAAAAAGCTTCCAGACATTGGCCTAGGCAATGATTTCTTGAACATGATACGAAAAACACAAGCAATAAAAGAAAATATAGACAAGTGAGATTATATCAAACTAAGAAGTTTCTGCACAACAAAGGAAACAATCAACAAAATGAAAAGACAACCTACAGAACGGGAGAAAATATTTGCAAATCTATATATCCAATAAAATGTTAATATACAAAATATGTAAAAAACTCCTACCACTCAGTGTAAAAACCCAGGTAATCCAACTTAAAAACAGGCAAAGGAAATGAATAAATATTTCTCCCAAGAAACATACAGTGACTAACACATATGAACAAAGAGGCTCAACATAACTAATCATAAGGGAAATGCAAATCAAAACCACAGTGAGATATCATCTCATACTGTTAGGATGACTTTTACTAAAAAAAAAAAAAAAAAAGATAACAAATGTTGGTGAGAATATGGAGAAAAGGAAAGGCATACACTGTTGGAAGAAATATATATTGGTAGAGTCATTATGGAAAATAGTATGGAGTTTCCTCAAAAAATTAAAAATAGAACTTCCATATGATCTAGCAATCCCACTTCTGGGTGCACACCCAAAGGTGTGCACTGATTTCAAAAATCAGTACCTGGAAGAAATATCTGCACTTCATATCATTGCAAAATAATCCACAATAATCAAGTGATGGGGACAAACCAAGTGTCAGTTAACACGCGGATGGATAAAGAAAATGTGGTGTATACATAAAATGGAATATTATTCAGTCTTAAAAGTAAAGGAAATCTTGCCATTTGTGACAGTATGCATAAACCTAGACATTATGCTAAGTGAAATAAGTCAGACACAGAAGGACAAATACTACATGATAGCATTCATAAAAAATTGAAAATAGTCAAATGTATAGAAGTAGACAGCAAAATGGTGTTTTCCAGGGGCTGGGAGAAGGGGAAAGAGGAGGTATTAGTCAAAGGTCACAAAGTTTGGTTATACAAGACGACTAAATTCTAAATATCTATTGTGCAGTATAATGAATATAGTTAACAAGACTGTTTTATATTTTTGAAATTTTTCTAAGAGGATGGATCTTATGTTAAGTATTCATATTATAAATAATCATAATCATAATTATAGAAGGATGAGAGGAAACTTCCAGAGGTGACATATAGGTTTATGGCAGAGATTGGGGTGATGGTTTCATGGGTGTATAGTTATCTTTAAATTTATAAAGTTATATACGTTATGTAAAGTTTTATACGCAAAAATAAATAAAAATCATAGCTGTTATAAATTAAATATGTATTACTGTATTAATAGAAAACTTTTTTAAATACTAGAGAATTGTTATTACACAGAAATGAAAACAATCAATACATTGAAAAGATAACCTACAAAATAGAAGAAAAACTGGCAGACCGTATACCTGATAAGGGGCTAATATACACAATATATGAAGTACTCATACAACTAAATAGCAAAAGAGCAAATAATCCAATTTTAATATGGGCAAAGGATCCGAATAGACATTTTTCCAAAGGAGACATATAAATGGTCAATAAGTATAAGAAAATGTGTTCAACTAACACTGGACTATCTGATAGGAAAATTTTTTAAAGTCACATAAATATTAGCAACAAAAAGAATAAAATACTTAGGAACTGACTCACCTAAAGGAATGAAAGACTTGGGCATGAAACTATAAAATGCTAATAAAGGAAATTTAAAAAGACATAAATAAATGGAAAGATCATGCATTCATGGGTTAGAAGAATTAATATTATTAAAATATTTATACTACTAGAAGTGATCTACAAATTTAATGCACCCCTTTCAAAACCCCATGACAATTTTTACAAAAATAGGAAAAACAATCCTTAAAATATAAATAGAACCCCAAAACCCTGAATAAGCAAAACAATCTTGAGAAGAAAACAAAGCTGGAGGCATTACACTTCCTGACTTTGAATTATATTACAAAGCTATAGTAATAAAAGTAGTATGATACTAGCATAAAAAAAATGTATATGCCACTGGAACAGTGTAGAGAACCCAGAAATAGACCCACACGTTTCTACTCAGCTGATCTTTCACAAGGGGGCCAAGAACAAACAATGAGGAAAAGATAGTCCCTTCAACAAATGCTGTTGGGAAAACTGAATATCTACATGCGAAAGAATGAAATGGAACCACTATCGTACCATACACCAAAATCAACTCAAAATGTATTAAAGACTTATATGTAAGACCTGAAACTACAAAACTCCCAGAAAAAAACAAAAGGGAAAACCTTGACACTAATTTCGGCAATAATTGTTTGGATATGAGACCCAAAGCACAGGAACAAAAGCAAAAATAGACAAACGGGATTACTTTAAGCTAAAAAGCCACTGTACAGCAAAGGAAATAATCAACAGAATGGAAAGAGAATCTATAAAATGGGAAAAGTATTTGGAAGCCATATATCCAATAGCGTTAACATATAAAATATATAATGAATTCATAACAGTGCAATACCAAAATACAAATAACCCAATTAATAAAATGGATAAAGGACACTAGATAGAAAGTTCTTAAAAAAAAATTTAGTTGACTAACAGATGTAAAAAGTGCTCAATATCTCTAAGCAACAGGAAAATGCAAATTAAAACCTCAATAGGAGGTCACCTTAGAATGGTAATTATAAAAAAGACAATGGATAAAAAGTGCTGGTGACTATATGGAGAAAAGGAACCTTTGTACACTTCTGGTCGGAATGTAAATGAGCGCAGCCATTATAGAAAACAGTATGGCAGTTCCTCAAGTAACTAAAAATAGAATTACCATGTGATCCAGAAATGCAATTTCTGGGTATATATTCAGATCATCTGAAATCAGGATTGTGAAGATACAGCTGTCTGTTCATGTTCACTGCAGCATTATTCACAATAGCCAAGATATAGAAACAACCTGTGTTATTGGACAGATGAATGAATAAAGAAAATGTTTTAAGGATAGACAGATGCCTCTCTCTCTCTCTATATATATATATATAGATAGATAGATAGATTTATATATATATATAAATATATATGTAATATATTATATATATAATATAATACACACAATGGATTATTCTTCATACATAAAAAAGGAAATTTTGTCATTTTGAGATAACATGGATGGAAATGGAGGACATTATGCTAAATGGAATATTACTTATATACACAGAAAAAGAAATATTGCATGATCTCACATATGGAATCTAAAATAATCAAACTCATAGATATATAGAGTTAGAATGGGGCTGGAGGGAAGAAAAATGGGGTGATGTTGGTTAAAGTGTACAAAGGGTCACTTATGCTGGATGAGTAAATTCTAGAAATCAAAAGTATAGCATGATGAAGATATTTAACAACACTATATTGTATACTTGAAATTTCAGAAGATAGATCTTAAAATAAGTCTTCTCACCACACACACGCAGTGGGCACTATGTAAAAGTGATAAATATGTTAATTAGCTTGATTGTAGTAATGTTTGACAATATATACATATATCACCTCATCAAGTTATACACCATAAATATAGGTTTTATATGACAAAAATATTTCAGGAAAGCTATTAAAGAATGCTCCAGGGTTTCTTCCCTGAACAATTTCTTAATCTACATTGACACCTAGGTGATTTCATTCAGTCTCATTACTAAAAATACTATCTTATTTTGATGCTTCCCAAAGCACATATCCAGCCTGAAGCCCTCCCTTGAATCTAGACTCATTTTTTCCAAGTAGTTTACTTGAATGTTGTTTAAAATGCACCTCCAAGCTAATATGTTCAAATATGAGATCCTAATATCCTCCTCACCCTTGCCAGAAAGCAAACATACAAACAGGAAAAACAGAAACAATAACACAATTTCTTCAAAAGACTTCTTCTTTGATGTTAGGGACCACTCTACTCTGGCATATGCTCAGGTTTTAAACCTTAACATATGCCTGGAATGAATGGCATCTAATACTATAATCTGCGGCCATTTCTTTGACCATGCCGTTACCTCCTTGAATTTTATCAATAGCCTTCTAAATTATCTTTCTCCTTCTGCTTTGCTCCTCTGTCCTTCGTTGTTAACACAGCATCCAGAGTAATTCTGCAATAATAAAAATCTTCCTTTGTCACTTGTATGGTTATACTTTTCCAGTGTCTTTCCAGTTCACACAATCAAAGCCGTTAGTATATTATACAGGGCTCTTCATGATCTGCCTCTCTTCTTATATTTCTGAAATCATGTCTCATTATTTGTCATATTTTTTATTATGAACAGAATAGCTAAGAAATGACATTTCTATTTTCTCTATTGTTTTAATGAGAAAAAGGTAACATCTTGTTATTGCAGATTATTTTTATTAGATGAATGAGTTTCCTGTTATGATAAACATGAGTAGTAATAACAAGTCTATATTCAGGTGATCTCATCCATGACAGATCATGAATCATGAAAGACCATTAAACAGGAATATTTATAAGACACGCAGGTGAACAATACAAGAAATACAAAACCTACATAGAATATTAGAAAAATAAAAAATTGTCTTTCATAGAGAGGTAATTTATTTATTCAATTTATTATTTATATTGGTTGATTTTTTCTATAAATAATATTGATTTAAATATTCAAATGTTTCCTTCATTCTGGGTGACAAAGTAAAACAGTTTGCTGCCTAGTCATAAACTATAACACCTTGTCCCCAGGAATGTGTTTTCTTTATTTATTTTATTACAGGTAGAATTTACTATGATGGAGAGTAAAACTATTAGCTAAGTTTCCTTCAGACCATAATTCATTGACAGAATATAGCTTTTATAAGAGATGTTAACTCAAAAATTGCCAATAATACAGAAGTAGCAGGATCTATAAAGCATGCAAACTGTGTTTCAGGACTTTTGTTCTCTCCAAGTGACATTTGATGTGATGGATTTCTTTTTAATATCATTGACCTGATCCATTAAAATAGCTGTAACAATTTATGGTTTGGCTGTAAAACATGCAATATTTACATGCTTTGATAAAAGCTAATTGCTACATTCAACCAAATAGTATATTAAATATATAATCATGTACAGCACTGTACTAGTATTTTATCGTGAAATTTTTAGATATGTATGGACAGTTTTTCTACATTAGAGCTTCTATTTATGGCAATAATAAATAGCACAAATGAACAAGGATAAATTAAGTTTTAAAAGAAGGTTTAAATAACTATAAATGGAAAGTAAGGCATTGATTATAATTTGTAGGTAATATCTAAAAACATGTAGAAACAAAATTGGAGGTTTGTCAATTTTTTTCTCAGAAATAATTTGTTTCTATATAGGATGATTAGAGGTAAATAATAAACATTTACTGGATTAATCTGAGAAAACTTCCTCAAAGAATGAAACTTCCAAAACTCTCAATTATAATGGGAGATCAGTATAATGCATTAAGTTTTAAAAGCCCATACTGAGATTTGCACAGGTGACCAGCAACCTTGGGAGGACGGATTAGCACCTATTTAAGGCCTTGGAAGTATTGGCAGCCATGGGAGTGACCTAACTCTACTTTCTTTGAACTTTCATTGTATCACATACGTTCTCTCTCTCTCATTTTTTTTTAAAGATTTTTTTTATTTATTCATTTGAGACACAGAGATACAGAGAGAGCAAGAGCATGAGCACGGAGAGAGGCAGAGGGAGAAGGAGAAGCAGGCTCCCCGCTGAGCCAGGAGCCCGATGTGGGGCTCGATCCCAGGACCCCGGGATCATGAGCTGAGCTGAAGGCAGAAGCTTAACCATCTAGCCACCCAGGCGCCCCCCTTTCTCTTTTTTTTTTAACACCGAAAATTTTTATTAAAAAAAAAACCCTAAATTTCATGTTTTTCATTTATAGATAAGTGACTTCCCTTGATGACAATGTTAACTTTGTACTTTATATTAGATTTAAAGATATGTTGTATTTCATAAGCAATTATCTCCTAATTAATATCAGAATGGGAATTTTTGAATCATTTTCAGCAGCCACAATGTTTTTTGGTTTTTTGGTTTTTTTGTTTGTTTATACTGATTGATTTGTATATGCCTGGCGTTCAACTAGTTTCTTCAGTTACAGATGTCTTTTTTTTATTTTTTTATTATGTTATGTTGATCACAATACATTACATCATTAGTTTTTGATGTAGTGTTTCATGATCCATGATTCACTTATGTTCTCTTTAAGATAAAGTAACCAGCACTTTGCCCTGGGTCACAGATATGTGTGCACAACTTTATCTTCTAAACCAATCGTTCTCAAAACAATTTGAAAAGTTTATAAAAATACTGATCTCTTTTAGGAATATAAAATTACTTTAAACAATTAAAGAATATCTGTTGCCAAGGTCAAAATTATTTCACATAAATGAACCATGATTACAGATATTAATTGAGGCCACTGAATTAATTAGACTCTGATTTTTAGTTACAGCCAAATTTAAAAAATACGCTAAGACGCAAAGTTATAAAAACAAAGGCATAAACATTTTTGTATTTTATATGATGCTGTTTAAGCAGAAGTTTAAAAACAATGCATGTAGGCAATTTCATCAATCTTATATAGTGGGTGGCCATAGTAACATCAGTATTTTCCCAACCAAATTAATAAGCACAATCACCCAAGATTTATCTTGTAGTTTCATCACTGAGTTTGAGCACCTGACCACCATGACCATCTTAATCTGGAGTTGCTGTGCTTGTGCATTTACAATAAAAACTGGACCAGGGAGTACCAAGAAGTACCCAGGTATTAGCCTGCAAGCTAAACAATCCCCCATTCCCCATTTCTTAACAACATTCTTAACTCCTGATGATCAGAGTCAGTTGCCCCTGTCACAATGCTGACTCCTCTTCCAAGTTGCTATTTCCTGACTTCAAGGATCTTTAAGTGCTCTGGGGACACTCATAGCTAATAGTTCATTGAGACTCTTACCTCCTGGTGGAAATGGTTCTGCTTGAATGGAGCAAACTTGTAAGGAAAACTTTCTCACATATCCAGATATATGTAAATGCTAGGATTTTGAGCATGCTATATTTTGGAAAATGGTTCAACATATTCTGGATTGCGAACATGTTTACTCGAAAAAAAATCCTTACAATAATTTCTATTATCCAAAATTAACTGAACAATATTTAAGAACAATTATCATAAAACCATTGTATTTTTTCAATTTAATGAACATATTTTTAAAACATTGAATATCACCATATATCGATTAATTCCATTCAATTTTTGGTGGGTTTTGTTTTTCAGTTTTATTGAGAGATGATTGACATACAGCATTGCATATGTTTAAGGTGTACAGCTTAGTGACTTGACTTACATATATTGTGAAGTTCACTCCATTAGTGTATACTGGTGCTGTTCTACCACTTAAAAAGAATCAACAGAATCATAGACAAATAATTCAATATATAAGCTGTATATCACACTGAGTTTTCTCTATGACCCACTCCCAATATTTTTATAGAGCTACAAGGAGAATTCCCTTGGATCAGGGAGAAAGAAGTGATATCACATCTCTAATGCATTTAGGACAATAATTGATACCAGTACATACTCACTAGGCACATCTTACTTCTGGAAATAGGTGGAAGGCAGCCAAAATGTACCAGCTTGAGAATAAATTACATCTCATTTCTTAATACCAAAAGGAGCCAATATGCTATAACTCTGGAGACAATTATGTTTGCATCAGCAACTGTGCAGTAACATTTCACCTGACATACAGAAGCTGTCAATAAGTGTCATTAAAAAGACATCAGGGATAAATCACAAACACCTTCCTTCTTCCCAGCATCCCCAGACATAAGATCTTCTAGTACATGACTCTCACCATTTCTTTCAGAAGTGTTCAGACTGCCATTCAATTCTCTTCTGTCACCCACAATTTCATATCCTCTGGAATCATATATACTTACATGTGTCTGGATTTTTCACTTAGCATGAGGCTTTTGTTAAATGTGTCAGCACTCACTCCTTTTTACTTTTATATAGTGTTCCATTGTGCGAACATACCACATTTTGTTTATTGATTCACTAGTGGATGTATAATTTGGGCTGGTACTATTCCTTAAATAGCTATCTGTATATCATAACAGCCTGCTTTAGTAGAGTCTGTTAATGCTTGCTGCCACATTCCTCTTCATAGTGTGTGTCCACATTTTACTTTAACTCCCGCACAGATGGAAATCCAGACTACTGATGACTCTCTGATGTCACTAGTAACAATGGAAGAGCATCCTTGTACAGAGAACCCAGAGAACAGTAGGATAATCTTTCTGGGATACATCTACTACTCAGGAATAGAAATACTGGGATTATGTGAATACTTAATTTGCCTGAATGCTGACAGATTCACAGATATGTATAGAATAGCTGTTATGTTGGACGTTTCTAACAGTTTTTTTTTTTTAACAGCTACTATTTACTCATTCAAATGCCTAAATCTAAAAAGATCATCAATATGGCAATGGTCAGTTTTTTCTACAATCTTACCAACAGTTGACTTTATTCAGCTTTATATTTTTGTTAGATTAGATTGAAATACAAAACTTTATTCTTATTAATTTTCCAACATTATTCCCTTGATGATTTTATATATTTCAGTATCCTTCCCTCTTATGCTCTCTGACTGGAAATTGTGTCTATTGTGTTTTTCATTTAACTAAATCCTGACTTTGATGTAATCATATCAATTAACATCTCTTACAATGGGCTTCAAATGTATCATCTCATTCCTAGATTACAAGGATATTTTTATTGTATTTTATTGTATTTCCTTCTTCCAGCTTAGGATAGTGAATTAATAATGTAATGAAGAGATACATTTTTATATCACCTGTTTTCTGAACACCTTTCTCAATGAAATGGGGGGCCGTCTTCTTCATAAATATACTCACCCATATATATATATATACACACACATGCATTTATACACACATATGTAGATGTACCATTTATGCATATGGTAGATATATATTAATATACGTATCACATACCTCACACACATATACATGTATGATAGTTTATGTGTTATGCTTTAATAACTAATAAGGCAAATCATCCTTAATTCCTCATAACTAGTATACACTGATGACTTTGTAGTATACACAAACAAATTTGTTTGTGAAAGTCATCATCTATTAGGAAAAGACTATAATAAACAAATGACAAGTAAGTGCAAAACTGAAAGTAAAAAAATTAAATTAATAAAGATAATGTCATTCAAAAACCAAAAGAAATGTTTAGTCATCCTATGCAAACAGAGTGATTGTGAAACAACATTTCACAGTGTCCACCATTAAGATACAATGTAATGAATGAAAAGTTGCCAGGTATATAAAAATGAAACAAACTGCTTGCCCAGAGAAAAAGTACTAAATGTTTTAATTACACAGACAAAAAGAAAGAAAGGTAAGGGAAAAGATAAAAGAAGCCAGGTCTTGACCCAGTGGATAAGAGAGAAGTTTTCATAAGCAACCAGTTAGTTGATTTGTCTTTCAGATGCCATGTAAGTAATTTTTTGTTGTTGCTTTTCACTAAGGATTGTTTGGTATAGCTTTTTTGTTGGTATGGTTTCAGATTTACTCTCAATGATAATTGTGCACAAAATACTCGTTTCTTTCATTCTAACCTGGAAGTCTTTTAACAGGAGGAAAGCTAGCCATTTCTTAAGGAAATATTACACTTATTAAATATTTCTGAGAGAAATAAGAGCATAGCACCCTGACTTACATTTAATTTGTTATAGGGAATAGGAAAACTTTTTTGATTTAAGGAACAAGACAAGGGAAAATGGACTGGTTTGCCAAATGTGTTGAAATGGGAAAGGTAAGATTATAATATGAGTGAGATGAGGAGAACAAAGGAAACTGCAACAAGAGAAACTTTACCTATTAACGATGTTATTACAATTTTTTTGCCTAGGTATGTAACTGTGGCTACTAGAGTCATATAGGCATTTTCAAACTCATCCAGGTATATGGATCAAAACACCACCAGTAGTGTCTGCCTTAAATAAAAATAGGCACAAAATTATCCAAAGTTAGTAGAATAACTCATGATTGACTGATAGACTTTCTCAAATTCATCTTCCCCCTTTGAAACACATAAGTTATAGAATTTTGTTGTTATTCTGTAGGGGTTTTCTGAAACACTAAACTTTCAGTTATTATTAATTGCATCCCTAATGTACCAAAAGCTATGTTTTCAAGAACAACATGCAATCTTGTTAGAAAGACTTTTATAAAGTTGATTTTTCTGTCTTAAGAGTGCTAGTTATTGATCCAAATGCCATAAATATCGTGATTTAAACTTGTTTCTTGTTTATCGTCTATGGTTTATCTTAACTGTAGGGCAAAAGAAGAGCAATGGAGAACATTTGAGGAGTGCCAAGTCTCTGCAGGAACTGATAACACTAAGGACTGTAGTGCAAATAACTGCAGAGCTAAAAACAGTGGATATCTTCCTTAGTCACAATCTTTAAATGTCCTCTAAACTCTTTAATCTGCCTAATGCAATTATTTATTTACACTTATCAATTTTTAACAGTAATAATTCTAAAACATGAGTATTTATAAGAAGAAATGCACATGATCGCTAGCTATATCTTGCTTCTAAAAAATCAATAGCATGCTACTGAATAGAACAAGAAAAAATGATATTCTCAATATTAGAAAAAAACAGAAAAATACCACCATTTTAGGTCATTGTTGAATCTATATTAGGTTAGCAATGCTTGAATAATTCCAGCATTGTAAATTTTTAAATCATTTTTTAAAATTTCCCAAATGATTTGTAGTTGTACTAGGAAGGCATTTACTTAGTGGATTTTTTTTCCCCATAATTGACAGAAATAGCTAAAACCAAGAAATGTGCTTTTGTAATTTTCTGTAGTTTCTAAACATATGCTGTGAGTTTTAAAAACATATAAACCTTTATAAAATTGATACAACTTGATGCACAATAGTGAATTATAGGAAATAATTGCATACTATCAAGCCTAACTATATTTTTGATGACTGAAAAATTATCGACATACTTGTTTTGCTTTTTGAAATTCTGTTGGAAAACTGTTTAAAACAACAACAACAAATGATTACAAGATAAAACAAAAGTGACACTAATTGATACAATATATTATGTAGACCAAAATGATTTACCTGTATGGTAAACTCCAGGCTTTCATAGGTTTATGGATTTTCTCATCAATTTCCTAACTCTCCTCTTATCTCAGATTGATAAAAATTTAAAAATAGTGTGTTCATTTTGAAGGAAACAAATTCCCTGATTCAGTCCTGTCTGTGGTGAAGAAAATAAAAACTTTTTTTCTTATATCTATATCTGGTTGTTTTCATCATATTTTTCCAACTATGTTTTCTTTCACAGCAAATTCAGACCATGTGTCAATTCAAATTAATTGAAATCAATTCAATTTAAGCCATTCTCTTTCATAGCCATGAATTTAGATGTTTTATGGACACATTAAAAAAAACCCTACAATCTCAAAAAAAAAAACCCAACAAACTACAATCTCTACTTTTAAATAGATAAAATTTTGTCAAATATAAAAGTTTTATACATAAGAAACATTAAAATGCATGAAAAGTTGTATGTGATTAACTACTAGAGAGAACTATTCAATAAATATGTGTGATAGAATTTCATTGGACATAATGCAGTACAAGTAAGAATTGTCAGGGAAAAACATATTGTGAGACAACTTATAAAGCTTTTCTTAATAATGGTTTTCTAACACAATCAACATTTTATCCAAATTTATTGGGTTGAAGCTAAAATAGTCCTTACAGAAAAACTTTATAGAGTCCCTAAATATCTAGATTAAAAATGAAGAAAGTTCACAAATCAATGACCTCAGTTTCCAACTTTAGATACTATGAAAAGAATAGTAAATTAAAAAAGAAGAAAAGAAATAAATATCAGACAGGAAAGCAATGATACAGAAAAAAATTTAATAATAAATATATCAATGAAACCAAAAGCTGGTTCTTTAAAACAATGAAATTGTTGGGGCACTTGGGTGGCTCAGTTAAGCATCTGCCTTCGGTTCAGGTCATGATCTCAGGGTCCTGGGAGAGAGCCCCACATCAGGCTCCCTGCTCAGCAGGGAGTCGGTTTCTCCCTTTTCCTATGCCCCACCCCCCTTTCATGCTCTCTTTCTCTCTCTCTTTTTCTCACTCTGTCTCAAATAAATACATAAAATCTTTAGGAAAAAAAACAACAATAAAATTGTTAAATCTCCAAGAATACTAAGCAAGAAGAAAAAAGAGCAAAGACACAAATTAACAATATCAGAAATGAGAGAGGGAGCATCAATACATAGTTTGCAAATATTAGAAGTTTTGGGGCTCCTAGGTGGCTCAGTTGGTTAAGTGTCTGACTCTTCATTTTGGCCCAGATCATGATCTCAGGGTTGTGGGATCAAGGCCCGAGTCAAGCTCACAGGCTGGGCATGGATTCTGCTTGTGAGTCTCTCTCTCCCTCTGCCCTACCCCTAAAATAAAAATAAAAATAAAACCCTCTAAAAAACAAATAAACAAAACAAGAATAACAAAAAACAAATTTAAAACTTTGTTGTGGAATATTATGAACAACTTCATTCTGATAGTCAAAAACTTAGATGAACTAGAAGAATTCTTTAAAAGACACAAACTCTGTATCTTACTCAGAGTTAATATAATTAGTACATAACTTAATATTCCAAAATCTATCAAAGAAATTGGCTTTGTAGTTAAAAAACATTGCCCAAAGGAACTCTAGGTCCAGATGATTTCCCTAGAGAATTCTAGGGAAACTCTACCAAACATTCTACCAAACACTTTTAGGAATAAATAATTGCAGTTGTGCACAAAATCTTTCAGAATTTTGAGGAGATGAGACTTCTTAATTTTAAACATTTCAAAAATAGTTATTGAACATTGCAGTTATCATTTTACATTTTGTTTACTATATATCCCGTATCTTTTATATTCTTCTGTTTTTTACTGCTTTCTTTTTCATTGAGTGAATATTTTCTAATTTAGCATTTTAATTTCATTATTGAAATATCAACCACAAGAAACTTGGAATGACTATATGAATAACAGGTGATGTAGATGTTAAAAGAAAAAAAATGTTACTAGAGATAAAGAGATATTTTATAATAATAAAAGGGTTAATTCATAGGAAGTATATAATAATTATAAAATATCACCTAATAACAGAGCATCAAAATACATGAAGCAAAAATAACACAACGAAGAAAGAAATGGACGATTCAACAATAATCATTGGAGACTTCAATGTTCTAGTGTATTAATTTCCTAGGGCTGCCATAAAAAAAGTGTCCCAAACGATGTGGCTGAAAAAATAGATATCTGTTGTTTCACAGTTCCGGAGAGTAGAAGTTGAAAACGAAAGTGTTGGTAGGATCATGTTTCCTCCAAATCCGCAGGGAAATATCCTTCCTGGCCTCTTCTAACCTTTGATAGTCCCAGGTGTTCCTTAGCTCTGGGCATAATTCTGATTTCCACCTCAATCTTCACATGGTTATCTTCCCTCTTTGTCTGGGTTTCTCTGTGTTTTTTAGTTGCATTCTCCCTGTGTGTCTGTGACTGTGTCCAAGGTTTCCTTTCCTTACTAGGACACTAGTCATACTGTATTAGGTTACTGGATTAAACCCACCTTAACGACCTCATCTTAACTTCACTAAGTATGCAAAAGCTCTGTTTTCAAATATGATTACATTCACAGGTACTGGGGGCTTAAGACCACAATGTATCCTTTTTAAAGTGACACAATTCAACCCATAACATCCACTTTCACAAATGGATAGAACTAGACCAAAGATCAACAAGGAAATAAAAGACTTGAACAATACTATAAGTTACATAGATCTTACAGAAAGCTATAGAACATATGACCCAACAACAACAGAATATTCTTTTTTTTCAAGGACATATAGAATATTCTAGGTTGGACCATACACTAAGGTCATAAAAGAAATCTCTATTCAAAAAAAATAGAAATAATATAAAATATGTTCTCTGAAAACAATGAAATAAATTAAAAGTCAACAATTGACATTTCAGGAAACTCACAACTATGTGGAAATTTAAAAACACATGTCTAAGTTACCACTGGGTCAAAGAAAAAATCAAAAGGGAAATCAGAAAATAATTTTAGATGAATGAAAATAAAGATACATGAAAACTTATGGGATGCAAGTAAAGCAGTGCTTAGAAAAAAAAATTTACAGCTGTAAAGCCCTATATTAAGAAAAAAGAAAAATCTCAAATCAATGACCTCATAATCTACCTAACACTCTAGGAAATGAAGAGCAAGCTAAACCTAAAGCAAGAATAAAGAAGAAAAATCAAAGAAAATATTAATGAAGTAGAGAATAGGAAAACAAAGAAAATCAATGAAACCAAACGAGAATTCTTTGAAAAGACCAATAAATTGACAAACTTTTAACTAGTTTGACCAAAGGAAAAAGAAAGAAGTTTCAAATGGCTAGAAACAGAAATGAAAGAGGGAACGTTGCTACCAATCTTACAGAAATAAAAAGTGTTGTAAAGCCATACTATGAACAACTGCATGCCAACAAATTGGGTGACTTAGGTAAAATGGACAAATTCCTAGAATGACATAAGCTACCAAAACTGACTCAAGATGAAATAGACAATCTTATTAGAACTATAACAAGTGCCAAAAATTGCTCAGTTAAAAATAAAAAAAAACTACCAACAAACACCAGGCCCAGATGACTTCACTCCTGAATTCTACCACACGTTCAAAGAATACCAATTCTTTATAAACTTCCACCAAATAGAAGAGGAGAGAACACTTCTCAATTTATTTTATGAAGCCAGTATTATATCAAAACCAGACAAAGAAATCACAAGGAAGGAATATTCTGTACCAATATCTCTTATGAATATGGATGCAAAATCCTCAACAAAATATTAGCAAACTAATCCTAGCAACATATAAAAATATATACATACTGTGACCAAGTGGAATTGACACCAGTGATGGAAGGCTTGTTTCATATCCAACAATCAATTAATGTAACACCATTCAAATTGATAGAATAAAAAACCCCTGCAAAGATCATCTCAATGCATGTAGCATAATTATTTGAAAAAAAAAAAAAAAAACTAACACAAACTAGGAAGGGAAAAAACTTTCCAAACTTGAAAACTGACAGTTGGTATCAGACTTAATGGAGAAAGATTAGCTATGTTTCCTTTATGATCAAGAAGACAAGGAAATCCAGTCCCACTGCTTCTATTCAACATTGTACTGGAGGTTCTAGCCAGAGAAATTAGGAAAGGAGGGGTGGGGATGGAGTGGGGTATGGAAAGTATTTCGATTGGAAAAGAAATAAACTGTCTCTATTCACAGATGATCTTGTACACAGAAATTCTTAAAGAAGTCACTGAAGACTATTAGAACAGATAATAATTCAGTAAGCTTATGAGATACAGATCAGTACAGAAAAACCATTTATTTTTCTAAACACTTGAATGAAAAATCTGAAAATAAATTTAGTAAAGAAATTCTATTTACAAGAGCATCAAAAATAATAAAATGGGATTAAATGTAGCAAAGTATAAAACTTACATTCTGGAAACTAAAACACATTGTTGGAAATTGTTTTAAAGATCTGAATAAATATAAATAGAAAAACATCCCATGTTTTCTTGTAAGTCTTTTGGTAATACTCTTCAAAGTGATCCAGAGATTCAATGCAATTCCTGTCAGAATCTCAGATAACTTCTTTTAGAAATTAACAAACTGATTTAAAATTTACATAGGAATGCAAGGGACCCAAAATAGCAAAACAATCTTGAAGAAAAGAAAAAAGAAAGAACAAGGTAGGAGGACACAAACTCCTCCATTTCAAAACCTACTGCAAAGCAGTGATAACCAAAATAGTGTCGCATGAGGGTAGATATATAGATCAGTGAACTAGAAATGAGAGTCCAGAAACTACATCTAGAGTCAAGTGTTTTCCCACAAGAGTGTAAAGGTCATTTAATGAATAGACTTCAACAAACGATTCTGAGACCAACAGCATATATAAAAGAATGAAGCTGGACTCTTACCTTACAACATATACAAGAATTTACTCAAAATTGATCCAAGACCTAAATATAGGAGCTAAAACTATACAACTCTCAAAAATATAGAAGTAAATCTTTATGACGTTAGGTTTGACAAAGAATTATTAAATAGGACAACAAAATTTCAGCAACAAAAGATAAAATAGATAATTTGAATTTCCAGAAGCAGACCTGCAGCACTTAGGTGAAACCCAAGGCAAGTGGGAGCATTCAGGGCTCAGAGAGGTCAAGAGCAGCACCCAAGCTCTTGGTTCTCCTGAGGTAGTCACAGTGTATATGTGAGTGAGGAGGGTGCAACAGGCACCTTGTGAAGCGACCGCAGCTCCTTCATGGCTCAGCAGTGTGTTCCTTATGGATGGCCGTGTCTACAGCGTCCCATGTGCCAGCAAGAGAACTATATCTTAACTCTACCTGACCAGGAAGCCTGAATTTCAGCTGAGTGTATATACCACCACAGGGTTCACCTTTGGTGCTGCGAACAATGTCTATTTGGTATTGAAATGAAGATTTTGATGTGGAGTACAAATGTGATAGGGCAGTTAATGTTTCCAAACCAAGGAAAACAAGAAAGAGTGGGATGCTATATACCTACATTTTTCTCCATCATGCTGGAAATTTAGCTTGGTGTAATGGGAAACAAGTGCACTTTATAAATCTTCTGATCTCCTACATAGTCACAAAACCCAAAGAAATCAATCTTCTTGCAGGGGAATCTGTTACATCACAAATGGAAGCTGAAAAGAGGTGGATAAATGACTTGAATGAGTCCATTTTTTCACTGGAGGCCAAGAATAACTAAATATGATGGCAGATGACGTTGTTTTTGATGAGTTCTCTCTTACTGTTCATGTGCTTGGATAGTTAAGATGATCAAGTTAGAAAAAAAATGTATGTTACTTCCCTATTCTGTTCATAGTTCAGCAGAGCAATCAAGTGAAGGATTTGATGATCATAAATTCATAAATAATTCTACTACTGGGCTACCTCTCACAGTGTCCTACAAAAAGATCTCACTGGGGAGAATATCCTTCTGGATTCCTGAGCAAGATTCCATGTTCTCCTTGCAGTAGTTTGGGTTTTCAAAGACAGTTGCTGAAGAGGTGAAAGGAATTTTTACAGACACCAACTTCAACCTTCTTCGTTTACTACATTTCATCTTCTTTTTGATTTCCTGGCATTTAAAAAATGACATCAGTTTCTGAAGGAAAAACAAGAGCATGATTGGAATATCCACCAAAGCGGTGATTTGGCTCTGCTGCCCAGTGGCTGTATTACTTGTCCTTCTGGAAAAGAAGATGAATTTGCTAGTCCTTATTCCAGCAGGCATTGGATTAGCAGCTGAACTAGAGGAAGCAAATGACTGTTCTTTGGAGAGACCCAAGACCTGAATTTCAGTTTAGCACTTATGGTAAATCTGAAAGGAAAGCCAAGGAATATGATAGTAGGCTATGTCATACTTACTCTACTCTGTCTGTACTTGATGTGCTGTTTATTTGCTCCTGCATATAAAGTATGAAAGTTGGCATTCTAGGGGCGCCTGGGTGGCTCAGTAGGTTAAGCATCTGCCTTCAGCTTGGATCATGATCTCAGGGTCCTGGGTTTGGAGCCCAATGTCAGGTTACCTGCTCAGCAGAGAGTCTGCTTCTCCCTCTCACCCCCTCTAATGCTTGCTCTCTCACTCAAATAAATAAATAAAGTCTTTCCCCCAAAATGTTGGTTTTCTTGGTTAATCATCAGCTTTGTCAACTGACGGAATATGCTTTTGCCTTTTTCTTTGTTACTTCAGCTTTGTGAGTTAAAAGATAAAGTCAGTTTTACATCTACCTTAGAAGACATTTACCTACAAAGCTTGTGGCCAATTCATTGACTATGTCTTGACTTTTACCCTCACCATGCCAACATCATATTGTCTGGTGTGTTTTAGGGATAAGGTAGTGTTTCCTGTTTACCTTTACCAAAGATGGCTTTAACCTGTGGATAAAAGGAGAGTGAGCATACTTGAGAAGTTTTATGAGGAAAATCCCAAGTGGAAACCCCATACAGATAAATGCTCTAGCACTTTAGGGGAGCCACTTTGCAGTTGGCTGCCAGCTGAACAAAGTTTGGATTTAGTACTTTTGGAAGCTTTGGTGTAATTTCCTTAGACATTACATCTTTAGCATTCCCAAAATCTCTTGAATATTTCTCATAGATCTTCTTATTTATCTTTATGCTGCAACTGGAAAGAACTGTTGGCATTTCCCTTTCACAACATTTAAACATCTGTCTGGGTCACAGAGGTGTTGACTGCTTGTGGTCACCCTTTTCATATGGCAGCTCTCTGTGTGGGAATGTCCAGGGTTGGGCTGTCGGCTCCACCCTTACTACATGAGCAGATAGCTGGAGCACAAGTGGAACACACTTATCTATCAGAGATAAGAAGGACATTGCTGTTGTTTTTAATTGTTCTTTATGAGAATTTCAAATGCCTCTGTAAATTTATCCCATTTGGATTCCCTGGGATCAAAAGGCTTTTTTCTCTTTTTGTTTAAATTTTAATTGTTTTAAAACTTATTGTATTAAAGTAATTTTCTATTTTAACGTAAATTTACCTGGCTGTGAAAATAGTAGATTGGACCTGATTCAAATTGTTTTTAACCTTTTGGTTTGTTTGGTTTGTGCTTCAAAGGACCATAATGAAAGTGAAAAGACCACCACACAATTGGAGAAAACATATGCTAATCATATATCCTATAAGAGACTAGTATCTAGAATATATAAAAAAAAACTTTTTAACTCAGTAATAAAGAAAAACTTATCCAAATAAAAATGGGCAAAGGTTCTGAATAGACATTTCTCTAAAGATGATGATAGATATACAAATGGCCAGTGTGTACATGAGAAGATGTTCAACATCATTAGTCATCAGGGAAATGTAAATCAAAACCACAGTGAGATACCACTTCAAATCTGGTAGGATGACTAGAATAAAAAAAAAAAAAACAGATAACAACAAGCGTTGGCAAGGAATGAGAGAAATCAGAACCCATATATATGGTTGAAATGCACAATGATGCAGCAGCTTTGGGAACCAGTCTGTCAGTTCCTCAAACTTTTAGACTTAGAGTTATCATATGACCCAGCAATTCCACTGTTAGAGATTTCACCAAGAGAACTAACAATATATTCCCATACAGAAGCTTGTACATAAATGTTTATAGCAGCATTACTCATAGTAGCCAAAAGGTAGAAACAACCAAAATGTCAGTCAAAGGACAAATGGATAAACAAAATGTGGTATATCTTTACAATAAAAATCTATTCAGCCATAAAAAATAACAAAGCACTGCAACATGCCACAAAATGGATGAATCTTGAAAACAGTTTGCTGATGGAAGTCAGTCTCAGTCATAAAAGACCACATACTATATGATTCCATTCATATGAAAGAATAGGGGATAGAAAGTAGATTAGTGTTTGCTTATGGCTGGGTGGGAAGGGACCGAGGAATAGTGGGGAAGAGATACCTAAAGGATGTAGGATTATTTTTTGAGGTGTTGAAAATGTTCTAAAATTAACTCTGTTGATGGCTGTACTTGTTTATGAATATACTAAAAATCACATCAAACTGTACAGTTCAAGTATGTGAATCATATGGTCTGTGCATTAAAATTCAATAAAACTTGTTAAAAATAAAAATTCATGAAAAAAGAGTTTGTTATACTTTATTGAGATGCCTGAGTACTAGATTGAAAGGGATGGACTTGTAGTCAATATAAATTCACATGATGAAAATTATGTGGTTTTATCTGGTTTTAGGTCATGAATTCTTACAGTAGTGTGAATAATACATTAGAAGAGATAGGTGCTGGTACAAAATCCAGTTGAAAGCTATTGTAAGGGAAAATAGATTGTGTTGTGTGTGTGTGAACAAGAGTAGAAGTTATTTAAAATGAGGAAGAAAGTGTATAACAAAATAGCTATCTTATATAGCACTGACTATTGTTAGGGTCTGTTAATGCTCAAATCAATTAATCTTCACAATAATCCTTGAAGGAGGTCATTTTCCAGTGTAGAGGTAAAGAAACTGAGGAAGAGAGCTCAAATAATTGCTCAAGTATATGGTGCTAGAAATAAACTGAGTCTAACATCCAACCATTTGTGTTGTGACCTTGACCTTAGAAGCCATGTTCTTTAGGGTATTGAAACTTGGATGATTAATGGCTCCATTCAGCAAACATTTACACAATGTCAAATATGTTCAAATCATTGAATTATATGCTGAGATATAAAGAAAAATATAATGTTATTAACATCAGTAACCTGGTTCATGGAAGACAATGACATGTACAATAAATCTATAATTGCAGTGAGATGTGATACAGAGATGTATACTAAGTGCTAGAGGAACATACAAGAAGACTCAAACCATATGAAAGAGATGACAGCAAAAAAAAAAAAAAGAGAGAAAAAATAAATAACATTTTGAGTCTATTTGGGGTAATTGATCACTTAGATAACATGTAGCCAATTCGCCACAAATAGATTCTACAAATATTATCTACATCCACACCTCTGATTGTGTTCTTTTATTTACTTTCACTTTGTATTCCCTATTCTATAAATTGTATTCTATGTTCTATTCTTATTATGCAACATTCTTGGGTGGGGCGTTATTACTAAACTTGCTATGATGCTTTTTAAATACCTATCTCTAGATCTTCTATTCTAGACTATTAAGTCGTTTAATACAGGTACTATGCCTTATTCGTTTTGCTGTCATATCATCAAGGGCAGTGCCTGGCTGGTGGGTGGCTAATATTTTTGAATAAAGAAATAATGGCATAAATGAACAAATAAGTGGATGGAGCAATGGATTATTTTGTCTAAACGTTATATAGAAAATATATTGGTTTGTGTGTAGTAAAAATTGGTTATAGAAGGGAGTAGATGTTTTGTTTTGTTTTTTAATTTTTGGATTTAATGAATCAATTAGCAGGTTATCTATCTATCTATTTATCTATCTAGAGAGAAGAGAGAAAGAACTAGTACACAGGGAATTCATTAGAAAATTAAAATTAGAGCTGTCAATTTTAGACCATTTTCACAGAAGTGAGAATTGAATCACCTCGAGAGAAAGAACAGACAATGTATATAAGACATAAGGAATGACTTTATTTAACTATTCCTGAACGAACGAAAGGGCTCAAAGAATTTAAAAAAGTCAAATTAATAATAGGTTCCACTAACCAAGTTCTCTACTTTCTCCTAAAACTCAAAACCAACAATACAGAATACTGATTGTTAAAAATTACTGATGCAAAAATATCAGGGAATTTGTGGTGGATTAAAGAATTCCAGAAGCAATGCATTATGAAATTACTATGTTACCTTAATTTAGTTGGAGATTATATAATCACAGAAACTGGTGTCAATCAGAAACACCAGGCATTTGAGAAGAGAGGAAAGGAGCTGTTATAAGAAAGACTGAAAGACGGAAGTTTATGATTAAACCAGAGATTTGAGAGACAAAGCTCTTTTGAGCAATGCCAAGATCCAAGGCATGACACCTGAATATGCCATCAAATTACTGTGGAGTTTAATATTTTGCAGCACCATAAATGAGAGGAAATAGATAATCAATGTGGAAATATTTATGTCACCATTACAAGGCATAGACTAGAGGCAGAAAGTGAATAAGAAGCTTGAGAATTTGAAGAAAATAGAAAAGGATCATGGCGTTCTTTATGACCAACCAGTCAGACAGGAGTTTAACAAAGTCAGATGTCGTAACAATCTCTTGAACAACAAGTTCTCTTCAGTTTACTCTAATCCTCAGGTAAGAAATGAAATTAAACTTCTCTATAATGGTAATATTTTATTCCCTTTACACTAACATGTATCTCCTTCCTCTGACAGAAATCTGCCTCTCAAGGGCTCTTAATGTCACTTGTCACTTAACAAAGTCGGTGTTACTGTGTTGGCTGAAAGTCATGTTCAGTTTTCACAACCTCTTTATTAATAATCAGAGTGTATCTCAAGAGACAAAATCCTCATACCTCATACCTACTTTTAGGAAAAAAAAGCTAATAACTTTTACATGCATTGCAAAAGCAAGTCATTTAGGAGAGAAAAAGCTATCTGATTGTTTCAGCCAATTTAAATTAAATTGAAATGCTTTTTTATGAAACTCTGTCTGAATGTACTACGGAAGATGAAGATGCTTTAGCATTAAGGATGGGGTTAGTTTGAAAAAATGCCAGCTCACTCTCTGATTTTCATTTCTCAGTTAAATTTCTAAGTTTTTTTTTCCTTTTAAATCTATGATCCCATGAGTCATAATTCCAGTTTCTCTTTTTTTTCCTTATTTTGTTAAAATAATTTGATGCTGGTATATCCATAATAGAAAATATAACTACAGCACAATCAGTTCATTATATGAGAAACATGTATGTGTTTCGCAGTATGAAAAATTCAGGGGTTTGGTTGTCATAGAAATGTGTATTTGTGAGGTGCCTATTTAAATAAAAGTATAAAAACCTTAGTTTTCTCCCAAATAATTTTACTCTATTTTTTAATATAAACATACACTTAGGAATGTTCTGATAAACAGGAGTCACATAAATTTTCCTTGAGGACGGGCCTGAAAACTAATTGTTTTGTGTTTTTGTTTATCTGCTTTAAAATACTGTGGAGTAGGGCGCCTGGGTGGCTCAGTTGGTTGAGCGACTGCCTTCGGCTCAGGTCATGATCCTGGAGTCCCAGGATCGAGTACCACATCGGGCTCCCTGCTAGGCAGGGAGTCTGCTTCTCCCTCTGACCCTCTTCCCTCTTCCCTCTCGTGCTCTCTCTCTCATTCTCTCTCTCTCTCAAAAAAAATAAATAAATAAAATCTTAAAAAAAATGAATAAAAAAATAAAATACTGTGGAGTATACTTGGCCGTACTAGTTGTCATTTGGAATAACTCGTCCTTATAGACATCATAAATTTAGTGAAGATTATAATAATAATATTAACAGCTACAATAACAACACTGACTCACTGAACCATGTGCCAGGAATTATGCCGACCACTGTACATGCATCAGCTTAATCGAATACTCTCAGCAATCCGTCCTCTAGATATAACCCCACCTTACTATTCAGAACACTGAGTTCACTGCAAAAGAAGTGACAGATCCAGGATTTCACAAGACAATTAGGAGACTCAAAATCCAAACATACTTGTCATACTTTTTTTTTTTTTTTAAGATTTTATTTATTTGACAGAGAGAGACACAGCGAGAGAGGGAACACAAGCAGGGGGAGTGGCAGAGGGAGAAGCTGGCTTCCCACGGAGCAGGGAACCCAACGCGGGGCTGGATCCCAGGAGCCTGGGATCGTGACCTGAGCGGAAGGCAGACGCTTAACGACTGAGCCACCCAGGCGCCCTCTACTTGTCATACTTTAGCTTTATCATTTTGAAATGTTTTAGAATCTCCAACTTGAGTTGAACCATCTCATTTCTGTCCTTTTTTTCTCCTCCTTAGTTCTCCTTAGTTCACCAATCTGAACGTGTCCTTGAATGACCACAAAAATACCACAAGCTTTGATTTGGGGGTTAAAAATAAACTTTAGCAAGTAAGTGAATTCACAAATACATAATCCACAAATAGGGAAGATCACCTGCATTTTTAGGACTTAATTTTTTCATCTGTCCCTCCAGGCCCCTGAAGAGCATTACAAAAATCATCTGAGAAAGTATATTATTCCACTGATAAATATGTTTCATGTAAAACAGAAATAGGGACAAAATAAGTACAATTGTTTTTCACTTATTAATAAAAACTAAAAATAAGTTTATGTAAGTGATTTTTTATTTATTTCAATTATATGCAATCCCGGAAAGATTGTATTTTCAACTTTAGCCTGTTATAGAAAGGGATACTACTGCTTCTATCTTTAAGAGAGTCTATTAATCATCCATTGTTGTACAACAAATTACTGAAGTTTAGTGGCTTAAAAAATTTATTATCTTATGTAGTTTTTAAGTGGAGTAGTTTAGCTGGTTGGTTTTGGTGCAAAATTTTTAGGGAGTCATCCAAAGACTTCACTGGGGTTAGAGTATCACCATTCATTCTCTCACATGGCTGTTAGCTGAAGGCCTGGATTCCTTATTTCTCTTGGGATTTTAGGAAAAGACCTCAGTTTCTTCCCAAGAGGCCCTCTTCATAGAGCTACTGAGAACAGGACTCACTTCAGCTAGTGATGACAGAGAGAGAGAGACGAAGTTAGTTTTGTCTATTGGTCATGGAAACTTAGACCTACATTAATGTTGAAAAATAGGCTAATGTTCTAGGTTTAACGTATAATTGTGTATTAAATATATGCTATTTAAATATTATTGCCTCCAGATGAAAATATAATTTTTATGGTCCATTGAAATTTGCTATATTACAGATAAATTAATCAACAATTGAATTATTTCAAAATATTTTTATCTTTCAAAAGCACTTTTATAGATCATATATAATAATCTTCTTATGCAAAGGAATTTATATTAAATCTTATTTTAATCAAAACATTTTGCTGGCACATTACGTATTAGTTACCTTTTTTTTTAATCTGACACTATCCATTCATTCAGACATGCTTTCACTCTCATTCTTTCATGTGTGCATTCATTTAAGAACCCCTTATGGAGTGCCTACTACCTGTTGGATACAGTGATAAGCACGGGTGAATAAAAGAGACAATGCTACCCTCATGTAATTTTCATTCTAGTGAAGACAGATAATAAGCATATTAATAAGTAAAATACATATTTATTCGATATTAGTGTTACATGGGGAAAACCAAAACTGAATAGTAGGAAAGATACTGTTAGGGATGGGTGAACTATTAACTACAATTATTGGACACAACCTCAGTGTCACTACAGTATGTAAGAAAATGCAAGCAGAGAAATACTGCAGTGTAAACATTGCTGAATTGGGACATATTTAAACATCAAAGGAGACTCTCTTGGCCGGAACAGAGTAAGCAAGAGAGGGAATAGAGGAAAGATCAGACCTGGATACCCACTTGATAGTTTAAACCATCCTAAGGATTTCTAGGCCACCGGAGAAAGAAAGGAAACACACACACAGGATTAGTTACAAGTCTGTTACAATAATTACAATGTCCAATGAAAATGGCCTATGGTATTAGTAGTAATTAATTTATCGGCTCAATGTAATTTTCATTAAAGCCTCAACATGCTTTTGTGGAACTAGACAAAAAGTAAGTCTCAAATATATTAGAAAGAAAAAAAGGTAAGAGATAGTGAAGTATGTGATGAAGAAGAACAGGATAGGTTCTTATTATACCTCATACCAATAATGATTTTGAAAATATAGTAAATTAAATCACTGAAGTGGTGCTGCATGACATAAACCTAACAGAATAGGAGGTGCAATTTTTGGATCAAGCAGGTTTTGGGTTATCTTTTATGAGAAGAGTGTTAATTTCATCCCTGACCTTTAAATTATTTATACACTTTAAAAAATTATTTAACCATGTTAATGCACTGATGTTATGTTTTATTTTGCTACAAAATTAGATGAAATGCAGTAAAATATTAACTTCGAACAAAAGACTTGATGATACATTAAAATAAATTGGAGTGAATATCTGGGTTATCTCTCTAATATAATTTTCTTACTTCTATTTTGATATGCTTTATTGAGTTGGAGCAAAAAAAAGAAGTACAAACTTCCAGTTATGAGATATGTAAGTACTAGGGATGGAATGTGTACCATGCTGGTGATAAAACTGGAAGAAAAAGATGAATTTGTAGATGGAAACTAGCAATTGCAACTAATCTGGATATACTACATGAAATTGTAATTTATAATAAGAAGTATATATTTGGTCTTTGTTTCCTTTCTGGTACTGAGCTCTTAAAACCCTTGGAATTTCCTAAGTGATTAGAGCTAAGAGGGTCTCTTTTGTTAGGTTAATAAAGTTTGTTTCCTTATGTTGGAACCACTTAAAAGATGAGCTGTTTGCCAAGAGAGCCAACCTTGCGCCATTAGACCAACCTTGCGCGATTAGAAGGTTGTAACACTCAGTCTCATCCCCACCCTCCATCTCCTGTGAGGGGAGAAGGTCCAGAAGTCGAATCAGTTGCCAATGGCTAATGGCCAATGATTTATTCCATCATGCCTCTGTAATGAAGCCTCCATAAAAACCCAAAAAGACTGGGTTAAGAGAGCTTCAACATTGGTGAACACATGTAGATACGGGGAGAATGGAGAGGGCGTGGATCTCCATGCCTTTTTCTCATGCATTGCCCTATGCCTCTCTTCCATTTAGCTGTTCCTGAATTATCACCTCTAAAAGGAATTATATCCAGTGATCTAGTAAGTAAAATGTTTCTCTGAGCTCTGTGAGCTATTCTAGCAAACTAATGGAATTAAGGGAGGGGTTTGTGGGAACCTTTGATTTATAGCTAGACAGTCGAAATCAAGGTATTAACCTGGGCTTGGAACTGGCTTCTGAAGCATGTTGGGGTGGGGGGCAGTTTGGTTGCACTGATTTTTTACTTGTGGAATCTGATGTTATCTTTGCATAGATAGTGTCAAAACTGAGTGGAATTCTGAGACACACTGCTAGTGTCAAAAAAGTGCTTTTTGGTGGGATGGGAAACCCTGACACCCACACCCGCAAATCAGATTTGTGCTCCAATTTGCTCAGATCCTTGAACCCATTAGAATACAACTTTCACTTTTATTATTGGGGGTAAAAACATTGAGAATTTGCTTTACTCTGTTGTTTACTATTCTAAACAGTACTCTTGCATTTTGGTATTTGTTCTCAGTTCAAGTTGACATGCATATATTTTAAAGGATATGAACTTTTTCCTGATGAGTTGTGGTGATGGCAGGAAGAGATGAAACCAATAAAAAGGTAAGTGTTTAAAGTATATTATAGTACGTGTGTTTAGTATTTAACAGATACACTTTGTTAATTTGAACCATAAGCATAAATATAACAGCTTCCATTCCTTAGAGTTTTTACTATATGCCAGGCACAACACTATACATATATGTCATCTCCTTTATTCTTGGAAATCATCAGGGATATTTTGGCTTGTTAAATAAATGACAAGTTAAAAATGAAACTTTTATCTCTCACAAAATGTCATGTTAAGTACTCATATGAGAGAATAGTGAATGATAATAAATTCACCATTTTCTTACTGTATTTTTTATATTATAAAACTAGTAAGTAAATAGTCTGTGCACCTGCTGCTAGTGATTTGCAATTATCCATTGCTTGAAATTCTGCAATATGCTCCATAAACCAAAAAACAAAGCTTGCTATCAAAAGAGAACACAAAATAGAAAGCAAGTTTTCACTTTCTTTGAGCAGACAGATGGCTTAGGACTATTTTTCTGCGATTGAATATAAAAGAAATAGAACTAAGATAAATTGATCATTTCAGGTTTATAGCATGTTTTTATGATTTGTAAACAATGAGGGGGAATGTATAAAATTATTAAATCCACATATCATGTGGAAGATTGTTTAAATAATACACAACACATTTACAATTATGCTATTGGCAAACCTTATAAAATCTTTCTGTTTGAACACACTTAGGCTGTAGATACACTCTGACAATTAAGATGTTATTTTTGCAAATTATCTGCATATATGTAGAAAGCCAAATGTTCAATTGTTCAAAAAATAAGCACTACAATATAAGAACCAGAAATGAATGGCCAGAAGAATGGCAATTTAAAAAACATAATTTGTGTGAAGGAGACACCAAGTGTGACTGGGTAACTGGCATCTGGTTTAATCTTATTCTACTTTCTTTCTCTTTTCTGTCAAGTGGTGGCAATAATAGTAGCTACATCATATGTTTTGCATGAACATATAATTAAATAATCCGTTTAAAACAAAATTAACTCTAAGTTAACATTAAAAGTGCATAGCAAACATTCAATAAGTATACTAAATAAGAAGGAATAAAAATTAAAGAATGCTCACTGATTTTCTTATTGATAATCTAAAGGATTTTGCATTTGCAGTATGTTTTGCATGAACTGTTTCATTTTATCTTCCAGTGCATAGGTTGTCTGGACATATCTATGAATACCTAGAGTGTTCTGAAGATCATCTGTTTAATATAAATGGTATAAAAATAATTGAATCCAGCGAGTATAATAAAACTATTAATAAGGATATTATGGCTTCACTCTATACTGTTTTTAAATCTTTCTGTACATAGGAACAAAACTAGGCCAGAGCTCTGAACACCAATTATATGTAAATTGTTGTGGGAAGGAAGGCAGATACCAACACTGTAAAGATACAGTTATCGCTCTTAAATGGATTTTAATAAACTGTGCAAGGAAGACAAGAATAGACAGGCAGGTGATTCTAGCAAGCTAACAATTTGGATCCCTGAGAAGGTCAATCTAACATGCATTTGCAACTATAACCCAAGCATAAAGGTGATAGATTAAGATAGAAGATAGATGATAGGTAGGTAGGTAGGTAGACAGACAGACAGATAGACAGACAGACAGATAGGCACGCACACAGAGTAAATCCACATCTTGGCACACTCCCAAGTTCTCCCAAAGACATTAATGACCTCTATCTTTTTAAGTCACAGAAACAGTTTTTTGGCACTATTTTTGATCTTTGAAAAATACTTTTCATGACTGTCCTCTTGCTCACTTTTTCTCATATTTTCTCTACTTAAATCCTATTCTTTGTGGCCTTCCTCCAAAATACCTCGCTTGTTCTTCCAAGGCTCAGTTTTGGTGGCCCTATGTCAAACTATCTTCCCTTCCCACTGTACCGCCTTTATGAGGCAAACTCATTTCCCTATGTATTAATGACAACTGATCAGTTGAACATTCAAAAACCTACCTCTCTGTCCAGACCTCTTTTCTGAATTCCAAAACCATACATTCAGCTGCCCACTCTCCTTCATTTAGATGCTACCAAGGAAACTTACGGTAAACATGCCTAAAGTGGAACCAGAGTTTCCCCTCTATAACTCATAACACTTCAGAGTGCTAAAAGAGTCACCTTATGCTGGCCTGGCCACAAAGGATCATTATTTATTTTTCTACCTTCTTCATTTCATTTGTCAGCCATTCTAGTTTCCAAAGAGCTACTGTCCCCTTCATATTTCTATGTCCCAACTCATATCACCATACTCTGATCTAATGACACTTCTCTTTGACCAATCCAACAGTTTGCCAGCAGGTCAGCAAACATCCACTTTTTTCTCACAAAATGCATTTTCTGCATCCTGGGATTATTAGGTCATAAATATTACTCTTAAACAAAAATAAAATTAGAGTGGCTTACAATTACACTTAGAAAGACTCTTATTCCTAACAGCACTGCTGCAACATACCCACATTGGTGTCTTGAAATTCAACGCTATAAACAGGCATGCCTTATGACATAAAAAGATGTTAATGTGTTAAAAACACAGCCCTCATTGAGTAGGCCTTACATGATTTAGCTTATCCCATCACTGTTTTCCACACATTTCACCTCCAGGTCTGCCTTGAGCCTTTGCCAGACGGGTCATTGTCCCCAAAACTCTGCTTTAACCATTCTTTTCAGAGTCACAAGTTTACATCTGACGAGCCGTGGCACTGGCTTCCACCTCCAGCAGAGGCGCCCCACTGTATGAAGAATAGCAAAGAGCATAACAATATCTACCTGTAGGAACTGCCATTCTAAGATGTCAACCCATTGTATGGTTTGCAGATGTCAAGGTCACCAAAAAGACATGAACTGGATGGAACGAGGTTTTACTTGCATAGAGAAGACAGATCAAGCTCAACTTCAATAGTAAGCCTTGGTCCCCAGTGACCTGTTGTGCTGAAGGTGAAGAACCCCATTCCCTCTCTGCTGGGAACATATATAGCACTGAGGCTGGGCAGGTGCCCTAGGACACACACCCTTAAGAAGAACAAAGATGTATACATCAAACCCAGAACACAGAAAGAGATTCCCAACAAAGCAATATGCCTGGCACAAGCTGTGAAGGATTTTTATCTTCACATTAAAAAATGTTCCGGCCCAAGGCCCACTTATGGAACCATGCAAAGGTCACCAGCCCGGGCATGACTGTTTTATCCAACAGTGTCAAAAATCTGAAGTTGATACTAAATTTTCACCTTTCTAAATTTCTCAGTGGCATTTGACAGGATTGATCATTCCCACTGTGACATTCTCCTTTCCTACTTTATATCTGAGATAGTATTTTCAACTCAGTTAATTTAGATTTTACCTCTTTGAAGTGGTCTGTTTTAACCAAACTATCTGAAATAGCACCCTTGCTATTCTCTTTTACTTCCGTTAATTTTCTCGTAATATTTATCATTGCATGAATATATATGCATATATATCTGGCATATACCTGTTTATAATCTGTCTCCAAAAATAGAATATAAACTCATGAGAAATGGAACTTTGTTTCTATTTTTATTTTCATCTAGTTGTGTATGGATGTTTTTTTTTTATTTTTTTAACTTTTTTTAAGGTCTTATTTATTTATTTGAGAGGAGAGAGTGAGAGATAGAGAGCACAAGAGGGAGGTGGACAGAGGGAGAGGGAGAAGCAGACTCCCCACTGAGCATAGAGCCAGACATGGGGCTTGATCCCAGGACCCCAGGATCATGACCTGAGCCGAAGGCAGATGCTTAACCTACTGAGCCACCCAGACACCCCGCATATGGATGTATTTAAACGAAATTTTACTTTTAGCAAAAGTTTAGATTTAGAAAAATTCCAAAGACAGTAAAGAATGTTTCCATATACTGTACACCCAGTTTCCTCTATTAATATTTTAAATTAGGGTGGTACATTTTTACAATTAATGAACCAATGTTGATATAGTATCATTAACTGAAGTTCATCCTGTATCCAGATTGTCTATTTTCACCGACTATAATCTTTCCATTCCAGGTTCTGATACAGAACATCATACATTTAGCAGTTGTGTCTCCATAAGCTCCTCTTGGCTGGGAAATATTTCTCAGAAATCCCTTGTCTTGATGAGAGTTCCGAGGAGTGTTAGTCACCTATTCTGTAGCATGTTCCTCAATTGGTATTTGCCTTGGCTTTTTTTTTCTCCTCTCATGATTAGACTGGGGTTATGTGTTTTGGGGAGAAAGACCACAGAGATAAAGTCTCATTTTCATCATATCAATAGTTCATAGTATCAGCTTTACTTAATACTTTTGATGTCATAGTGATCACCTGGCTGAGAGAGTGTTTGTCAAATCTGTCCAGTAGAAATGTACTGTTTTGTTTTATTTATTTTTTTTTATTTTCCATTCTCTCTGGAAAGAAGTCACTATGTGCAGCTTTCACTTACACTTAAAGAGTAAGGAGTGACACTCCACTTCCTAGAAAGTAAGTTTTCTACATAAATTATTTGGAATTTTTCTCTCTCCCTCTGATTATATGTAAATTTTCACTCCAACAGGGAGAAGAGTGACTCCTATCATCTGCCATCCATTTATTTAATCGTTTACTTACATTATAAATGTACAGTAGGATCTGCATTCTAGTTGTTAACGGATGTCTCCTTCCAAGATAATCTTATAAAGCAGAGTACAGTGCTTGCATCAGTTCCTTTTCCCTCAACTCTTTCAGGTTTCATTTATTTCCAAAGTTACTCTAGTTAGCACATTTCCCCCACCCTCTTCAATGAAACCATTTCATATATGTAATAGAGTTGGATTGTTTTGTAGCATTTTTTATTTTCTTCCCGAGGTCTACAACCTCCTAAATCATTTTTTTTTTTAATTTGCATCCTTAAGGGTCACTCTTTGTTGCTCTAAAATTCTGTGGGTTTGGATAAACCCATTTATCCAAAATGCATAATGTCATGTATCCATTATTATAGTCTCATACAGAATACCTCTCTGACTCTAAAAAAATCCAAAAAAGCTAGATTTGGATGTTAAACCATTGAAAAATGCATCATTGACTGCACTTATTAGCCTGATTATATTTATTTTAAGGCAATAAGTTCTCTTCTCTCCTGATATCATTTAGTTCTTGAATTTTTAAAAAAATGTTGTTACAATATTTATAATAAGTTTATTAAATAACTGCTGATATTCCTAATTTGGGAATTTTTCAATCCACTGAGTTTGTCAACAAGTTCTGTAAGTTTAGTGAAATGTCAGCTAATACTTGTTAAAAAGAAAATCACATAATATTGAAACATTTCCACTCATTTTAAAAATGTTCTCTTGAGAGAACAGATTTTTTTTAGGTAAATGCTTTATCACCCATTATTTTTTTTTAAATAATATCTTTATCTTGAAGAGACAGGTTAAGTATGGTTCTCTTTTCAAAAATCATTGCAGGTTACCGCAACATTGAGAGCTATTTGCCAACAACAAAGTGCTGACCAAGAAATTTGAAATCATTTATATATCTGTGAAAAAAAAATGCATGACATTTTTAAGTTCCAAAATACTTTGAAACATTTAACAAGAAAATTATTTTAAAAAGAAAAGAGAAAATTAGTAAACATCTGATCAATGAAAAAACTTTCATGATTTTCCCACCTCTTCTTTTCAGGCTTTATTATTTTTTAAATTTTATTTTATTATGTTATGTTAATCACCATACATTGCATCATTAGTTTGTGATGTAGTGTTCCATGATTCATTGTTTGTGTATAACACCCAGTGCTCCATGCAGACCGTGCCCTCTTTAATACCCATCACCAGGCTAACCCATCCCCCCACCCCCCTCCCCTCTAGAACCCTCAATTTGTTTCTCAGAGTCCATCGTCTCTCATGGTTTGTCTCCCCCTCCGATTCCCCCCCCTTCATTTTTCCCTTCCTACTGTCTTCTTTTTTTCTTTTTTTTAACATATAATGTATTCTTTGTTTCAGAGGTACAGGTCTGTGATCCAACAGTCAGACTTTATTTTTTAAAAAGCTTTCAGAGCAACTGGGTGGCTCAGTAGGTTAGTCATCTGCCTTTGGCTCAGGTCACGATCTCAGGGTCCTGGGATCAAGCCCTGTGCTGGGCTCCCCACTCAGTGGGAAGTTTGCTTCTCCTTTTCTCTCTTTCCCACTGCCCCCCAATGCTCTCTCTCTCTCTCTCTCTCTCAAATAAAATGAATAAAATCTTTAAAAAATAAAAATTAAAAAAGCTTTCTTAAGATATAATTTCCACACTATAAATTCACCTATTCTATGTGTATAATTTAATAATTTTTAGTAAATTTAGAGTGGTGCAACCAATCATCACAATCCGGTTTTAGAACATTTCCATCACCCCCAAGATATTTCCTGTGCCCATTTGCAGTAAATTCCCATTCCTATTTCTGCCCTAGGCAAAATTAATCTACTTTCTGTCTTAAAAAAAAAAAAAAAGAGCATTTTTAGGTTCACAGCAAAATTGAGAGGAAAGCCCAGAGATTTCCTATATACTGCCTGACCCCACACAGGTATATATAGCCTTCCCCATTATCAGCATCCCCCACCAGAGTAGGAGTTTTGTTACAATTGATGAACCTACGTGTAGACAGCATAATCACCCATAGTCAATGGACATTTACATTAGGATACATTCTTGTTGTTCATCCCAGGGGTTTGAACAAATGTAAAATAGCATGTATCATCCTTATAGTATATTACAGAGTATTTTCACTGCCATGGAAATGCTCTGTGCTCTGCCTATTCCTCTTTCCCCGATACCCTGCCTCTAACCCCTGAGATTACTGATCTTTTTACTGTCTCCATAGTTTTAACTTTTCCAGAATGTCATATAGTTGGAATTATATGGGATGTAGTCTTTCTGGACTGGCTTCTTCCACTTTAGCAATGTAAATATGTTTCCTCTTTGTCTTTTCATGGCTTGGTGGCTCATTTCTATTTTAGCACTGAATAATATTCCATTGTCTGGATGTATCATGATTTATTTATTCATTCGTCTAATGAAGGGCATCTTGGTTGCTTCCAAGTTTTGTTTATTATAAATAAAGCTGCTATCAACATCTGTGTGTAGGTTTTTGCATGAACATAGATTTTCAACTCATTTGGGCAAATACCAAAAAGCTTCCACCTCTTTTTAGTTAAAAAATAATATTGTAAATGTTTTGTTTAAAGAAAAATCAATCCCCATAAGACACATTAGAGAACTAGAATGAACATATTTAAAAAATAGCAAATATTGGGGCGCCTGGGTGGCTCAGTCGTTAAGCGTCTGCCTTCAGCTCAGGTCATGATCCCAGGGTCCTGGGATCGAGCCTCTCATCGGGCTCCCTGCTCCGCGGGAAGCCTGCTTCTCCCTGTCCCACTCCCCCTGCTTGTGTTCCCTCTCTCGCTGTGTCTCTCTCTGTCAAATAAATAAATAAAATCTTTAAAAAAATAGCAAATATTATTTCACTTTTATTTTTATATAAGTAAACAGTAGTCATGTTATTTTCTTTCTCTACTCAGTAGATTTTCTTGCGTAGTTCACTGTGGGGAGTGCCATCCACCTGAGCAGTACTCTTCTAAATTCTGTCCAAGTACTCTAACCATGTGTCATCTTGTTATTTTTATCTCTTCACATAGCTTCAGAGTTTCCAAATCTTTACACTTAATCTCTTTAACTTAGCATATAATGGTGTGCCTCTAAAATTTTTTCAAGTGGTTTCTTTCCACTGACCTATCTGAAATTTGTCCCTCACATTTTATATATACCATTATTTAGTTTCCTCAAAGACTCTTATAGTTCTATCTATCTTTACATGCCTTTTATTCTGCCAGCAACTCTTCCTGCCCTAAGAATGTCTTCATCTAGCTTCTTTTCACACTGGAAGGAATTGTTCAGGCACCTACATTCTTCTAAGAAACATTCCTTGATATCTGCATGTGAGTTCACTGTTCACAATCAAACTTTATATATAAATACCACAATTTCTTTATCCATCCAATTAGGACACTAAGTTGTCAGGACAACTTAGGTTGTTTCCATATCTTGGTTATTGTGAATAATGCTTCAATAAACATGGGGTACAGATATACTTCAAGATACTGATTTTATTTCCTTTAGATGTATACCCAGAAGTGGGACTGTAGATCATATGGTAGTTCTATTTTTTTAATTTTTTGAGGAATTTGCACTCTTTTTTCCCTAATGGCTATACCAACTTACATTTCCTAAACAGTGCACAAGGATACCCTTTTCTCTATATCTTTGCTAAATGATATCCCATTGTGGTTTTCATTTGCATTTCCCTGATGACTAGTGATATTGAACACCCACTCACTGCTGGTTATTTGTATGTTTTCTTTGGAGAAATATCTGGTTTTTGCAATGGAGTTATAAGAGTTCCTATAATACGTTTTATACTTAAAATTTGCTAAGAGAGTAGATATTAAGAGAGTAGATCACCACACACTAACACACACAAAATGGTAATTATATGTAAGATGATGGTATGTTAATGAGCCTGATGGTGGTAATCATATAAGATATATTTATATCAAAACACAATGTTGTATGCTTATTTTTCAATTATAGCTCTATAAAGCTGGAAAAAGATAAAACAAATTTGAAAAGCATTATAACCTTGTTGATATGGACATGTATGTATGTATTCTACATGATATATATTTGTAATGTAACAAAAATATATATTTACAGTGATTTTAATATGCATTTTTTATTTTGTTACGTTTCAGAACACTGTACCGAATTAGCAGAAGCATATTTTAAGCTGCACAGTTAGTTTATTACCCAATTTTACCACCATTGATACAATGATATATATTTAAATGTTTTGTTTTGATATATTATCCTTGACAAATTAATCACATAATTTTTTTTAAAGATTTTATTTATTTATTTGAGAGAGAGAATGAGATAGAGAGAGAGAGAGAGAGAGCACGAGAGGGAAGAGGGTCAGAGGGAGAAGCAGACTCCCTGCTGAGTAGGGAGCCCGATGCGGGACTCGATCCCGGGACTCCAGGATCATGACCTGAGCCGAAGGCAGTTGCTTAACCAACTGAGCCACCCAGGCACCCTAATCACATAATTGATAAATAACTTTTTGTAGGAAAGTTTTAACTTTAAAATATCAGTTTAATCATATAAAACTATTTCATGTCTAATGTTTGATCACTGCGTTTTCTTTCATAGATGGTGGGATCTTAATTCAGGGAGAAAATGTTGTTATTGCAATTTTTTGTGTCAAAAAAGTGCCAGGTGTGAGAAGTTTTTCCTGATAAATTGGATTCTCTGTTTCTATGATTCCATGCATCATGCTCTTTTTTCACCCCTGCTGACATAGTTTGTGATAGATATTCTATTTTTTACTGTGCTTTTTCTTCTTTTTCTTTTCCTTCCTTAATACCTTTAAGACAGTTTTCCAAGCCAATGACTCATGAAACTAAAGTGTCTACTTCTGATCAAACATACGATTTGCCTCTTGTAGTCTGGCCAATTTAGTATTCATCTCTTACAAAATCCTCATGAAGAAGTCATTTTGCACACTTGAATAATATGCATCTCAGCTCTCTGTTGGCACACCTTACATCCTTACTTTCAGTGTGGAATGTAATTTGTTCCTGAGCATTAGTTCTTGAATTTTATTTTCAATATATTAGCCTACTTTCAGTACAAGAGCTAAGTTTTATCCCCACCCCATCCCAGGAGGTAAACAAATGACATTCAGAATAAAGAGAGAAACTCAATTCACAGTTACTACACATTCTATATTGTTTAATTCTCCCGTCAGTCTAGGATTTGTTTCTGAAAATAGTACTAATAAGCAATTGGCACAAGATAATCTAATCTGCCTAATATAATACCCAGGTCAGAATAACAGGGTATATTCTAAACTGTCATGACCCAATCATTAATTAATGAACACAAGCAGGATATCTTAAAAATATATTTATTTGTCCACTCCATTATGTTGATTCATAAAATTTTTATGTATTTTATTTTCATAATACATTTGTAATGTGTTTTTAATTTGTTAAATACTTTCCCTTAAATTTAGTATTTTCATGATAATGATGTTGAGTTAGTGACATCTTAGTGGCATAAAAACAACCATTTTATTTATGCTCAGAAAATCCATGGGTCGCCTGGGAAGAAATGAATGGCTGAGGGCTGAAATCCTCAAGACTAGTTGATGCACTTTGATGGTAGGTCTTCCAGTCAGGAGTCTGCCAGTTGGGCTGGAACTGCTGAACAATCAGCTCAGCTGGACTCTGGTCTGGAGTACACATGCTGCTGGTTCATGTGGTTTGGATGTTTCTCAGGATGGCTGCTGAGTTCTGAGATGGTATTCAGAGAGGGAACTTCCAGGGCATAACAATACCAAGGCAACCATGTGAAAGCTACATGTCATTTATGATGTAGCCCCAGAAGTCACAGAACAAAAACAAACAAAACAAAACAAACAAACAAAAAACCCCAAAAAGAACAATGAAAAAGGAACAACAACAACAACAACAAAAAACAAACCAAAACACACACACACACAGAACAAAAGGAAAAAACAAACAAAAAGAAGTCATAGAACATCCCTCCTTTTTGACCCATTGTTTAAAGCACTCAAAAACTAACCCAGATTTAGGGTATAGGACCAAGAACCCACAGCATTACAAAGAAACTTACATATCTGTGATCTGCATACTTGAGATATTTGAGAGCTAGGTGCTAGCTTTCCTCAGATGAGGGAAATGATGCCCAGAGATTTTATAAGACTTATTTAAAACTATTGAACAAGTAGGGTAAACAGCTTCATTTCAAATTCTGGTATATTCAGCTCCAAAGCCTATTTTCTTTCAGAAAAATAAGGTTCAGAGAAGTGAAATAAATAGTCAAAAATCACAAAGATAGCATTGCAAACCAGCATTGCACTTACTACAGTAGTCCCTGCAAATCAATGGGGGATATGTTCCAAGACCCCCAGCAGATGCCTGAAATCAAAGATAGTACCAAACCTTCTATTATACTATGTTTTTTTTCCTATATAGACACATACATATGATGAAGTTTCATTTATAAGTTAAGCACAGTAGGAGATCAAAAACAATAACTAAAAATAGACCAGTTATAACAATATACTGTAATAAAAGTTATGTGAATGAGTCTTTCTCAAATTATTGTATTGTACTTGCCCTTCTTGTGATAATGTGAGATGATAAAATGCCTATGTGACAGGATGAAGTGAGGTTAATACTGTTGCTATTGTAACTTAGTGTTAGACTGACCTTCTAACTGACCTTCTAACAATATGTTGGAAGGGAGATCATCTGCTTCCAGACCGCGGTGAACTGTGGGTAACTAAGATTTTGGAAAGTGAAACACAGATAAGGGGTGGCTGCTGTACATGACATAGACACCCTGTTCAAGATAAAACAAAGCAAAAATACCTATAAGACATGATTGGAGTAACTTTTAGTTTCTAGGCTCTAATGCATCACAATCATTTCTTAGTTATGCATCATGTATGTCTTGCTCCACAGCATTCAAGATCAAGACTAGTCATATTATTTTTATTTCTACAAAGTAAATTACAGTGAATTACAGCTGCTAACTACCAGAGAGACAGCACATTCATTGTCATCCTCATCAGGATCTTATCTCTTCTGGATAGTTCATAAAACATTGATTTTTAAATGGTTCGAAATGACACCCTTATTTCTATTCCCGAGGGGTGGTACTACCAGGGGTCTCTCCCTGGGGCACACCTGACAGTACTCTTTACTTCCTTATAATCTTCTACATATATCACATTTATCTTGGAACATGTCTCTAGACATTCTGCCACCTGCTCATCCAATTGCTGCTCAGCATGGCAATTTGGAGAAGGAAGGATCTACAGGTTGCTTCCAAAGTTTGGTGCTTATTTCAAATGAAAATACATCTGTTTTTGGCACACCCAGCTGCAAATTTTGATCCTTAAATATTTTAGGTAATGTTCTCTGACTTAAATTCCTATAGTTTTTCCTTCAGAACCATTTGGTCAAGCAAAGAAAGATAAACATCAGTCAGCAGGCAATGACTATTTTATGGATGTGGACTGTAATTTAAAAAACACTTCAAAGTCACCAATAGATTGCAAGTATTCTGGCATAATTCTAATTTTCTAAAACCTGTTAACCATGACAGGTATAATTCAAGAGACAAGGATGTTGCTAAAAGTGAATTTTTTAAAAGATTTTATTTATTTATTTGAGAGATTGAGCATGAGCAGGGGGAGAGGAACAGAGGGAGAGGGAAAAGCAGGCTCCCCGCTAAGCAGGGAGCCAATGTTGGGCTTGATCCTGGGAGTCTGGGATCATGACCCCAGCCAAAGGCAGATACTTAACCAACTGAGCCACCCAGGTGCCCCAACTAAAAGTGAATTTTGAAAATTTCCTTACATTGAGTTCCCACTCATTATTCATTATCACTTTAGCCCTGTTCATGCTTCTCAAACTTTGATACCTCACAGATGACATACAACACTGGTTGGCAAAATTTAAATACTATTTCAATATTAAGCTCTTTCTTCCTACTCTTTCTTGCTTCAATAAAAGGCCCCTTTCTTATGCAACACATTATCTAAGAGGTTAAGGATATTGTCCTTTTAGGTTTAGGACTTGTAGTCCAGCACCCAATTATTGCATTCAGTATGCCCTATTAATTTTTCTCCTTCTATTTCTATCAGATCATCAAAAGTAAAATGCCTGTGGAACTACTCTTATAAAATCAAAATCCTTTAAATGATCAAGGATAAGAAAGAGTTATAATTATTCCCTAAATACCTGTGAAACATGCTTAAAGAACTTAGAAAAAGTTAGCATTCATAGTGTACAATCTTTGCCAACCATAAACAGTATAGCATAGTCTATATTGGCAAGGTATTGAAAATGAATGAGAATGATATGTTGAGAAAACAAAAGAAAAATTTTATATTTTATTCTGGTTTATTAAGGCTATTTCTCCAAAGATTCTTATAGATTCTTATAGAATTTAGCTGTCACTAAGTTCGTAAAAATTGTAAAAATAGTATTCTAATCCCATCATACATAGATTTTATTTTAGTTTCTAGAATGTATCAATAATAAAATAAATAAATAATAAATAAGTTTTTCATTATATAGTGCCAAGTGATTAATTTTAAGCCTATTTAAAATCAGATATATTGAAAAAATAATTGAGTAAGGATAAAGAATTAAAAATACATTTTAATTCTAATATATGATTCCCTTGACATTAAATTCTCATTACCTCAATTTCATTCATTAAAATGAAAATATAAAATTAACTATGTAATATCACTCTCTACAATAATATCAAAACAAGTGATATACATATTACCTAGTGTATTACAATAACATTTCCTTTATCTCAGAGCCCATGTTAAAAGTAATTTTTAGGGGTGCCTGGGTGGCTCAGTCGTTAAACGTCTGCTGTCAACTCAGGTCATGATCCCAGGGTCCTGGAATCGAGCCCCACATCGGGCTCCCTGCTCCGTGGGAAGCCTACTTCTCCCTCTCCCACTCCCCCTGCTGTGTTACCTCTCTCGTTGTGTCTCTCTCTGTCAAAAGTAATTTTTATCTTTTCTTTGGTTTGAGCCAAGCACCTCAAACAAAACTGAAAAATCATACATTATATGTTAAAAAAAAAAAAAAAGAAGATACCAGGAGGGGAAGAATGAAGGGGATGAAATCGGAGGGGGAGATGAACCATGAGAGACGATGGACTCTGAAAAACAAACTGAGGGTTCTGGGGAGGGTGGTGTGAGGATGGGTTAGCCCGGTGATGGGTATTAAAGAGCGCACGTTCTGCATGGAGCACTGGGTGTTATACACAAACAATGAATCATGGAACACTACATCAAAAACTAATGATGTATAGTGATTAACATAACATAATAATAAAAAAATAAAATAAAAATATCAGTACAATACCTAAAAAAAGAAAAAAGAAGCCATGAAAGTATAAATTTATGTGTGTGTATAAGTAGATAATCCCCTTATGTATACACGATAGATGGTTCCTCACTCTTTTGAATCAGGAGACTTAAAAACTCTTGTACTATGCCATTTTTAAAAATCACATTTCCAAATTTTGTAAACATGCAGAGGAAAAAACTAATGGTTTGCTAGAATTTATTTACTTAAATCAAGGAGAATGTATATTTGAGCATATGGTGAAGACCAGTTCTGCCACATGAAGACAATTAGATATGCTCTAAGGAAAGCAGATAGCATATTTGAAACCACAGATATCGGTTTGAAGTCATTCACAATAAAGCAGTGTGTCCTGATTCAATAAAACATGACCATTTAAAACTTTACATAAAGTCACTTGCCTGTGCTTAGAGGGTAGAGATGTATATTATTTATCTCTAGAAATTAGCATATTACTATATACAGAGTGGCCCTCAAAAATAACAAATTACATAATCAACCCTAGTTATATGACAATCAAAGTTATTAAATTCTATCCTTGTTCCAAATCAGAGTAAAATAGTCCTTTTTCTAATTATATCAAGGATGCCGTGATATGACATAATAATTAGTTGCATCTGCTGACTTTATAAAGAATTACCATTTTTGATAGAATAACCCTCATTAGCTATGTTTTTCTTTTAATGTGCAAGGCAATCAACGTTAGTCAATGTTCAGTATTTTTTACATAAAATCCCCCCTTTCCCTTGTGACTGGATATTAGAAATATCTGTGGGCAACTAAAAGTGTTCTCTTAATATTCCTATCCCTTCCTTATTCAATTAAAAATTAATCCAGGCACTGATGTGGAAGGATTTGGCAGATGAAATTAAAGTTACTAATCAGGTGAATTTAAAACAGGAAGATTAGCCAGGATGATCCAGGTCAGCCATGTATAATCAATTGAGCCCTTAGTCAGAGTTCAGAGGGAGTGGAAACCAAAGGAAAGATGGGGCACACGGGCTGTCAGAGAGATTTGAAGTATGATGACTTGACTCATTGTTATTGGCTTTGAAATGGAGAAAAGGACTAGAAACCACGGAATGTGGACGGGCTCTGGAGGAGGAGGGTGACCCCTGGCTGTGAGGCTCACAGCTAGCAAGAAAATGGGCAGTTTATAGCCTGTGAGGTTGGGATCAGATTCTTCCCTGAAGTTTACAGCAATGACTATGATCTTGCTGACACCTTGTAAGACCCTGAGGACCCAGCTATGTGTACTTGGACTCATGACTTCAGAACTGTGAGATAACAAAAATGTGTTCTTTTAAGCTGCTAAATTTGTGATTTGTTAAGTCAGCATTAAAATCCAGAAACGCATGTATTTACAATATTAGATGAATGCCGTAGTTGTTAAGTAGTTTACATTATATAAGAAAAAAATAGCTGGGTACGCTGTATTCCTTTATGACAAAAAAAAAAAAAAAAACACTCCACACATTTTAAAAATGAAGAAGAATAAAAAATGGAATGAAGAAACAAAGAATAAAAAAACTATCAAAGCAAAAATTTCAGTAGGCAAAGTTAATTGGACAAAGAAGACTTTATTTAAGACTATTACAGTATGGGGGCACCTGGGGGGCTCAGTTGTTTGAGTGGCTTCCTTCAGCTCAGGGCATGATCTCGGGGTCCTAGATTAAGCCCCACATTGGGCTCTCTGCTCAGTGGGGAGTCTGCTTCTCCCTCTCCCTCTGCTGCTCCCCCTGCTTGTGCTCTCTTGCTTGTGTGTGCTCTCTCTCAAAATAAATAAATAAAATATTTTCCAAAAAAAGACTATTGCAGGATGGTAGAGAGACTGAAATCTCTACTGAAACAAAAGGCAGGATGAATCTTAGGCTTTGGACTGAATTAGTGGAAAAGTTTTGGAGGATGTTAGCAGGGAGTTTGGTCAATGGGCTGTGTTAAGGGATCACAGTGAATTATTCCCATTTACAAATGTTTTTCTCCGTGATTAAGCCATTTGTGTTTGCTAATTGGTGCCCAACAAAGTTACTGTGCTATCCTCCCACAGATATTGGAAGATAGAGTCACTATCTCTTTTGATGTTTACATTTCAAAGAGATGGCTTCCAGTTTATTGAAAAATACATTTCCTGAGTTGTAAAATTAACAAGAAGGGGGAGAAGATATACATACATTTCAGAGGTGCAGAGAAGGAATTTACAATTGCCAGTTTTCTAAAGTAGATGTTGAAGAAAAGAAGGTCAGTTTTCAATAGTTAGGAAGAAACCTATCTAAAATTCAGTTAGGGCGCCTGGGTGGCTCAGTCGTTAAGAGTCTGCCTTCAGCTCAGGTCATGATCCCAGGGTCCTGGGATCGAGCCCCGCATCAGGCTCCCTGCTCCACAGGAAGCCTGCTACCCCCTCTGCTTGTGTTCCCTCTCTCGCTGTGTCTCTCTCTGTCAAATAAAGAAATAAAATCTTTAAAAAAATTATCTAAAAAAAAATAAAAATAAAATTCAGTTAAATTGAGGAGAACCATCTTTTTTTTAAGATTTATTTATTTATTTGAGATAGAGAGAGAGAAAGAGAGCAGGAGGGGCAGAGGAAGAAGGAGGGAATTTTCAAGCAGACTCCCCACTGAGCACAGAGCACAACGCAGGCCTCCATTCCAGAAAACTGAGATCATGACCTGAGCCGAAACCAAGAGCAGGATGCTCAACCAACTGAGCCACCCAAGTGTCCATGAGGAGAACCATCTTGATCAATACCTTAAAGTGTCAGTACTGATCTAGACGCTTAGATTATAACTATATTTATATACTTACATGTTATACTTTATGGCAACTGTGAACTATAAAAATAATTTCAGGTCTCATTCTGAAAATGCAACAAAAGAAAAAGTGAGAACTTTGGGTAAATAATTTATGCTGTTACGTTTCCATCCCTTTTTCAACACAACTGTAGCATATTACTAAATACAGTAAACTATGATGAGATTAAAAATGCATCTGTGGGTTTATTGAAGTATTACTGGAATGTTTTCAATGGGTGTCATCTTAGGAAACCAGGGGCCAAACAGTCCTGCTATATCCCTGACCCAGTAGAAAACACCCAATAATTCCTGTAAGAAAATGCAGGGTTCCAGTCTCAGTTAACCATTTTGTTTGTTGGGAGTTTTTGAATTTTTAATCATTCAATTCAATTTTGTTTAATAGTCATTCTAGTGACAAAAATCCTTCACAAAATTTTATGGTGAAAGTGCTGTAAATAAAGTTAGGTATTATCAAACATGATTAAATAAGCACAAGCTATAAATCTGTCAGGAGATCAACATTTGGAATTCAAATAAGTTTTGTCTTTAGAAAATAAAATGTAGTACTCTAAAATAAATGTGTGGATGTTTGTGAGCATATTAACAACATAAGACTAAATTAGTATTGATTTAAATACGACCAACAAACAGTTGAGTATCTGCCTACATATACAAGTTAGTTTGATTTTTTGTTTCTCACATTAAAGTACATTAATGACTTTATTATATTTGGAGTGACTGCTAATCCAACATTATGAAATAAACAATGCATGAAAAGAGTTTGGAAAGAGAATACATTTTAAAACAGTAACCGTACCTCTTAAAAATGATGCATATGGCATTTTATTGTACTTGTAGCAAGCATTGTGCTTTAATTATTGATGCTGGTTACATGTTACTATTATAACATAAAGGTAATGACATCATGTTTTGTTATAGTCAGAAAATATAGCCCATAATGAAAAGCATAATATAATTTTATTCTCATTCATGTTATTGCTATAGTTTTTCCAATGATATGTAGATCATTAATATTGTTATACATGCCATTTCCAATATATTATTAGCTAGGTATTCTTGAGTGTACTTTACTTGGCATTCCAAACATCTTGTCTTCAATGTAAAGCTGTGCTTGTTCAACATGGTAGCCACTAGCCACTTGAGACTCTTTATTTGACCAAAAATTAATTTATATAATGATACATTATGCTTCCCAGTTGCACTGAACACTTGACCACTTTGCAAGTGCTCAGTAGCCAAAGGCTAGTAGCTGCTATATTGGACGGCACAGATTAGTCAACATTTTCTTCATTGATGATAGTTCCATTGGACAATATCAATTTAAAGAATATGAATGTCAAGTCAATTTGATAGTGACTACAGACAAGCAAAATATAAACCAACACTTTCTTTTTCATGTAAAATGCAAAACTTAATCAAAATGAAAATATAGCTGGAGCTTAAGCATGTAATTAAACAATTTTTGAGATGTTATTTTTGATATACATAAAAAATGCACAAGAACTTCTTTTTTATTTTTTTAAAGATTTTATTTATTTATGAGAGAGAGCAGGAGCACAAGCAGGAGGAAGAGGGGCTGAGGGAGAGAGATAAGCAGACTCCCGCTGAGCAAGGAGCCCAATGTGGGGCTTGATCCCAGGGCTCTGGGGATCAAGACCTGAGCCAAAGGCAGACACCCCGCCAACTGAGCCACCCAGGCACCCCTGCACGAGAACTTCCACAACCAGGTGGTATACCTATTACTCTATAAGCAACTAGTTTTCTCTGAGCAACAATCACAAGTACCAATCATTGAACTCTCAAGAAATATATCACAATGGAAACTCCAACACTCATATTCTCATAATATTTTAAAATAATTTAATTAACATTTCCTTATTGTTTTTAAAACATGATTTTTGACAATTAAATGAAACTTCACACTTTTAATTTTATGTATTATCATTAAGAATAGCACATCTAATAACATAAATTCATTTAATTCATCTAAAATGGCAATTTAGAGAGATAATAAATTTCTATTGAATCTTTTCTAGTCAAAATCAGCTACTTAAAATTCCCGGAAGACAGACACTATGTTAGGCACTATCGTTAATCTTCCAAATTTGCTCACCCTCTGCTGCGGAGTTGGAACGGCCAGATGTGATTTAGAGAAATGACCTTGCGTCAAAGGCAAGAATGACTTGATCTAAGGGAAGTTAAATAAACAATGCCATGATTTGTTTAAAAATACATGTGATTTAACATAGGCTGATGACTTCAACGACAGATTCCTGGGGATGCTGCCTATCTAATGTATTTTCCTACTTACTTTCAACTCATTCTTCAGATCCAACTGAAATAGTTCTATTACCATACAATATTAACCAATCACACTGTAAAGAAACCCACACAATTTGTGCAAATGATAAATCCTTTGGACTTTGCTTTGAAATCTACTTAAAGGCTTTTAGTCATGCTACCAGAATGTAAATAAAACAAACAGAAATATGTTTGATTTATGTTTATATCAATATGAATTAATTAATGACTTTAAAACTCAAATCAAGAGATGTGAGGTATGAAAGTTTTGAACAGCAAAATTAACAAGAATTACTTTATATACCCCAAAAGAACCAAAGTAAGGAAGGAGTCATTCACATAGAAATACGTGAAATAGTGTACTTAAACAAATTACTTTATATACACATCGCATTTACTGATTTTTGCAAAATTGATTGCACTTTTTCCTGAAGAAAATCTCAATAAGTTTTAAAAGTTGGAAAATAAACAAGTAAACAAATATATCCATAGGCTATGCTTTCTGCTTACAATATAGAAGAGTCACCCCTAAAATTCATTTATTTGAATTTTTTTTTTAAATTATGATTTTTTATGTATAAAGTCCTGGTAAAATAGAAAACTAAAAAAAGATGCTGACCCTGTCCTCTGAATCCACAGGATAAGTCAAGAAGCTAGAGGAGATTGAAAGTATTCCAGAGTCTAACCTAAGCCCCGAAAGGCCATGTTTGCTGAACCTAGAAAGGACAAGTGTCATGTACCGTGGATGAGGCAAAAGGTAATTCAGACATTCAAAGTTTTAGGCATGTGCCTTTGTTCTTACTCCCTATGTGCTACACAATTAGGTTCAGAAAAGTGTACTATCTAGGTTATAGCATGACCCCCTAAGGCATAAGTCACTTGTTAGGTCACAACGAATTATATAGCCCTGGAGGTTTGAAACATGTGACATAGCCCTACTCAACATCTCGAACTCACTATGAGGGTCAAAAGCTAGGAATCATTTTTTACAACTTCCCCATGGGAAGTTGTACACACGGCCAGCTAGGAGTGCAGACGACCCTGACATCATCCTTCATACCACTGCTTAGAAGAGCTATGTGACCGTACATATCCATTGCCCATGGCACACACCTCAAGTTCCTCACTGAAAACAAAGCAGGGTTCCTGGCTTGGTCTCCAGCTCCCTATTCATCCTTTTCTCAACCCACTTCTCACCCTGCATATTTGCTACAACTGTGTGGAATGCCTTTGGTTATTTGGTTTTCTTTCTTGGCTCATTTTGAAGTTCTGGAAAGCCCCTCTCCTTCCCTCATGATTAATGGGCTTACAGATTGCTTTTCAAAAATACATGGTCTGTGATATCTCCACTAACACAACTGAGGGTTCCTCATAAGTGCACCTGTGTCTCTTTGTTCATACCACTATTACTGTACCTGGTGATTTTCTATAAATCCTTACAGGTTAAGAGAATTTCCATTAATATTTTTTATACCTTGTATCTAGCATAATGAGTCACACGGAGTAGGTAATAAATAATATTTTTTTTACTGAAATGATCAAAATTTAACTCTGAAATACTATCAAAAAAAGGTACACAAGATGCATTCTTATGCATGCTTGTTAATTTTATACACACATAAAATTTCACTCAGTGTTAAGCCCACTAGTTTTGCTTATCTTTACCTTGTAGGAAACTGATTATAAAAATCCAGAATTAAAAGTTTTATATTTATTTCTCTTTAATTTGTGTCACTTATCAATACACTCATATTGAGAATTTATGTCTATAGTAGTGCTGAACAATATTTTCGATAAAATTTTCCAAGTTCAGATGACTTTATACTTTCAGTTAATAACACCACATAAAGAATATTAACATTTTTTATCAATTTCCTGTCTGCCATGTCACACTGATGATTGTTCATGGAGAATCCTAATGATTTGGGTGTCCTACTCTAATTCATTAATCACAACAGGCAATGTCATGTGCTCTCACTATACTTGAGAGGTGGGCCCTGTTGCTTAACAACTGCATCAAGTTCACTTTGCTAACAAAACAGACTCAATGATTTGCCTTTCTTAAACTGTACAGTGATTCATTTCTGATTTTCTCTTCTAAATTAAACGTATGTACTTAATAACCCCTTAAGTAAAAATTTATTTAAATAAATATTTGTGATGACTTCATAATTTTTTATACTTTATTTTTTATTTTTATTTTTTTATTATGTTCAATTAGCCAACATATAATGCATCATTAGTTTTTGATGTAGTGATCAACGATTCATTAGTCGCATATAACACCCAGTGCTGGGGTAACCGGGTGATGGGTATTAAGGAGGGCACATGTGGTGATGAGCACTGACATTATAATTTTTTTCAAAATTTGTTTAAATGATAAAATTGAATTCAAGCTACAATTACTAATTGTAACTGTAATTATTAGAAAAGTTCAAGACATGCACAGAATACATAGTTTGAATAAGTGAAGATATGATGTATATTATGAGGAATATTAAATAAATGTATATTGAAGCATTTTATTTATATACTTTAAACTAGTGATGAATGAAATGTCCCACAAATTACTTCAGAATGAAAGACAGTGTTGACTTACATTACTATCAAGTAAACACATGGAATCTGCTTGATATGTGGCTTGACCAAGAGATTCAAACTAAGTAGATGGTTCTAAATCTCTTTACTTGTCTTGCTATGTCTGCCTCCTTCTTGATTACTTGGCTCTGCTTTCTTCTATGTTAGCTTAATTTTCAAGCAAACTTTCTCCATGTGATAGAAATTCCCCACTTTTTTGGTCCCCTTCTTCAATTTAAAATTTAAGCATTAGCTATCTTGATTCTCCTGTAACCATTCTCTGATTTTATATGAAAAAAACAAAACAAAACAAAAAGGGAACTAATATGTTGGATACTAGAATACAGTAAGTTTAAAGGAGAAAGTGCAGAACATGCAGCAAATTTGGCTTCAGTATATCAGAATTGCCAGACCATAGGATAGAATATTGTTGTAAACCACTCCAAAATGTACATGCTTATGCCCATGTAAACAGATACATACTTCATAAAGAAGGGATAATATTCAAAAGTATTTTAAGAAATAGTAAGTGGGGCGCCTGGGTGGCTCAGTCGTTAAGCGGCTGCCTTCGGCTCAGGTCATGATCCCAGGGTCCTGGGATCGAGCCCCACGTCGGGCTCCCTGCTCAGCAGGAAGCCTGCTTCTCCCTCTCCCACTCCCCCTGCTTGTGTTCCTGCTCTTGCTGTCTCTGTCATATAAATAAATAAATAATCTTTAAAAAAAAAAAGAAATAGTAAGTACAGGATTACAAGATTTAAAACAAATTTAGAAACTAAAAACTCACTTAAAATTATTGTAATGGTATTCTGTAATATAATATCAATTAACAGACTAGAAATGCCCTCCCTATTATTCATAGTGGTTCTTTCTGGAAATATGCAATATCTTGTCAACAATAACCACAGTTTTTTTTAAGATTTTATTTATTTATTTGAGAGAGAGTGAGAGAGGGAGCACAAGAGCAGATGAGAGAAGCAGAGGGAGAAGCCGACTCCCCACTGAGCGGGGAGCCTGATGTGGAACTCTATCCAGGGACTCCGGGATCATGACCTGAGCTAAAGTCAGACGCTTAACTGACTGAGCCACCCAGGCACTGCAACAATAACCACAGTTTAATGTCTTTTAATTTCTCTTTTCTTCCACAGTTGTCCTTCCAAGATTGTCCTCATTTTAACTAAGACTTCCAACCTGTTGTCCCAAAATTCCATGTTTCAATCAGATTATTTATTACACAAACTCTATAACCATTATCTTGAGAATGCAGTCTAAACTGCTTTATATAACTTACAAATTCCTTCATCCTGATTCTACTTGATACACCTCTGTACACATCCTAACACCACACACTTAGCTGCATTTAGATTTCTGAATGTATTATGCCTCTCTCACACATACATCATTTCAAATTCTGTCCATTTTGCCAAAACAGTCTCTTTTTTTTCTCCAGCTTCACTTCTTTCTTTCCACCAATATTGCCATTTTCAGGATTTAATTAGTCGTGATTTTCTTAGGAAGCATTCCCTATCCTTAACCCTCAAAACTGGATTAAATGGTCTTCATGTGCTCCCATAGCATATGATGTTTCTCACAAAATAGCATTTGTTAACTAATTTCTCTTTCTTCTACTAACCTACAGAGCATGTGAGGGTAGGAAGCACATATTGTACTTCACATTATATTCTAGAACTATATTCTTCTATCTTTAACTGAAAGTGAAAAGAATGACTAAATCAGTGAATAAATTATAAATAACATATTTAATTCTAATAATTTTTAATTACTATAATGACTGTTGCCTCAGACTTAAATATTCTTCTAAAAGTATTGCTTTGGAAAACCTGAAATTCCTTTATATGCTGAATCTCAATATAAGTAATATAAAATTTATCAAAACAAATAAAGCAATATAATACAAAGTTTTATAAGGCAGAACTGATAGTTTCCTTTCTAATGTACCCACTCTTGAAGTGAATATGAATTTTTGATAGAATTTAGCAAAATGCTTTCCAAAATGATTTGTTTACATTTTCCCCACTTTTGTGTGAGTGTGCTCACTTTCCCATCCATATCAATATTTGTGTTATCACATGTTTTTAATTTAATCTTAATGGGCATAAAGAAACCCCATACATATGTCCACACTAATTCATATTTGATTAACTGCTAGTTAGTATATGTACATTTTCCTATTTATTAGATTTGCTCATTTATGATTTTTCCATTGAATGCTTTGCTTGAAAACCTGAGACTCTCATTGGAGTAAGCTCAAGTTCATGAGTCACTTTCTGAGAAGAACTAAAGTGATCCAGCCAGCACCCAGCCAGCAACCATCCAACCATCAGATACATGAATAAGGCAATGTTATCTCATCCAACCACCAGCTGATTTTTCAGCTTTTCACAAAGAAAAGGCCTTTTAGAAATGAACTAAGGTGGTCAAGAGCATAAAATATGAAGACAGAAAAAGTCCGTTGTGTAGAAAATCTGTCCACCATATCTTAAATAGCATTCAAGATAAGCCTCACTTTTCAAGCTCATTTCAAGTTTCTGCTTATGCCATATTTTTTCATGTCCTCACAGAGAAAGCAAGTCACGTGGTCAAGCCCAGAATCATTGTAAGAAGGGACAACCCAAATGCCTTATGGGAGTTGTGAACAAATTAGAATCCAATGGAGTGCTGATTTACCTCAGTGATTAAGAAGGAAACTCTTTTAATAACATCTGGGTCATTCAGGAAGCAAGCCGCCAGGTCATCTGAAATGGGACTAAAGTGAAGGTAATCTATACTGAGGGTGAACAAAGGAGATCATGAGTGATTATTACACTTTTAGGAGAACATACATTAGCACAGACCATAGCTTAAGTTACTGATCCTCTTGCCTTAAATCTTGTCAGAGATTGATGTCAACAATTGAAGAAAACTTTGACTTATTAGAATTGTAGCATTGATCTTCGGGTATATGTGAGTACACCCTTTTCTCACAATAAGATAGAGACTCCAAACTACTATATTGGTAACATAAAAACTGCACACACATATCAGTATTTTAAGGCATGGCCACCATTTATGCACCACTTCAAATACTTTCTGTCTCATCAGTCTTCAGAATTTGGCTACTTCTTCCAGCCCATGTAACCATGTGGCATAAGTTTCAGTAGGCTCTGGCCAAGAAAGACCATATGAGCATATCCCAACACCTCTTCTCCCCACCTCAATCAGAATGATATATCTCTTTCCATCTGCCAGGGGAATCACGCTAATGTTGAGCTGGGACATTCAGAGTCCACACATCTGTGCCCTTGGAATACAGATAGATTAACATGTTTTAAGGTGGATATTTTAAATTTGAATATAATTTGTTAAATCAATGTTCTGTGCATTATCCAGTAACTCTCTGCTAGACTTCATTTGCTGAAACTTAGTGTTACCTTTATAAAGTATTGTGATTGAATTTAAAAATATGGTTTAAAATCATATTTTAGAACTCTTACAGTCTACAGAAAAATGAAGTATTATGGAAACTATATGAAGTCATTTAGAATGTGTCCCTGCACACAGTGTTGAGGAGCAATGAAAAATTAAACTAATTGTTTGTGTTCATAAACATAGTGATCAATTCAGTACATATATATAGATAGGTGCATATATAATTTAAAGACTCTCACATATATTTTCTTTATTGACTTATTTTTTTAATAAGCATAATGAAAAATAGATTGTATACACTGGTTTAAATAGAGGAGATGACAAAATATTTTGCTTGAATCTCTGTTGTTATTATTGGTCCATATGTAATCATTTTACAAATGTATGTATACGTCTAAATCTTAAATACTATGCCCCTTAAGTTTGCAAATTTGAAATAAGGGGAAATTAGCATTTTATTATTTCCAACATTGTCCCAAATGTATTATTTTGTTGAATTACTACGGCTAAAGTTGGTGTTATAAATTATTTGCATGTTTAATTAATTTAAACTACCTGCAGTGTTTCTAGGAAGAAGTTGCTGTGCCTGAGGTCGAAGAGTTTGCTGCCTGTGTTCTTGTCTAGGATTTTGATGGACTCCTGTCTCACATTTAGGTCTTTCAACAATTTGGAGTCTATTTTTGTGTGTGGTGTAAGGAAATGGTTCAGTTTCATTCTTCTGCATGTGGCTGTCCAATTTTCCCAATACCATTTGTGAAGAACTGTCTCTTTTCCATTGGACATTCTTTCCTGCTTTGTCGAAGATTAGTTGACCATAGAGTTGAGGGTCCATTTCTGGGCTCTCTATTCTGTTCCATTGATCTATGTGTCTGTTTTTGTGCCAGTACATTACTGTCTTGATGACGACAGCTTTGTAATAGAGCTTGAAGTCCAGAATTGTGATGCTGCCAGCTTTGCTTTTCTTTTTCAACATTCCTCTGGCTATTCGGGGTCTTTTCTGGTTCCATACAAATTTTAGGATTATTTGTTCCATTTCTTTGAAAAAGTGGATGGTATTTTGATAGGGATTGAATTGAATGTGTAGATTGCTCTAGGTAGCATTGACATCTTCACAATATTTGTTCTTCCAATCCATGAACATGGAACATTTTTCCATTTCTTGTGTCTTCCTCAATTTCTTTCATGAGTATTTTATAGTTTTCTGAGTACAGATCCTTTGCCTCTTTGGTTAGATTTATTCCTAGGTATCTTATGGTTTTGGGTGCAATTGTAAATGGGATCAACTCCTTAAATTCTTTCTTCTGTCTTGTTGTTGGTGTATAAGAATGCCACTGATTTCTGTGCATTGATTTTATATCTTGTCACTTTACTGAATTCCTGAATGAGTTCTAGCAGTTTTGGGGTGGAATCTTTTGGGTTCTCCACATAAAGTATCATATCATCTGCAAACAGTGAGAGTTTGACTTTTTCTTTGCCGATTCAGATGCCTAAGACAGGAACAGACATTTTTCCAAAGAAGACATCCAAATGGCCAACAGACACATGAAAAAGTGCTCAACATCGCTTGGCATCAGGGAAATCCAAATCAAAACCTCAATGAGATACCACCTCACACCAGTCAGAATGGCTAAAATTAACAAGTCAGGAAATGACAGATGTTGGCAGGGATGCGGAGAAAGGGGAACCCTCCTACACTGTTGGTGGGAATGCAAGCTGGTGCAGCCACTCTGGAAAACAGTATTCAGGTTTCTTAAAAAGTTGAAAATAGAGCTGCCCTATGACCCAGCAATTGCACTATCGGGTATTTACCACAAAGATACAAATGTAGGGATGCGAAGGTGTACGTGCACCCCAATGTTTATAGCAGCAATGTCCACAATAGCTAAACTGTGGAAAGAGCCAAGATGTCCATCGACTGATCAATGGATAAACAAGATGTGGTACATATATACAATGGAATATTATGCAGCCATTGAAAGGAATGAAATCTTGCCATTTGCAATGACATGGATGGAACTGGAGGGTGTTATGCTGAGCGAAATAAGTCAATCAGAGAAAGATTGTATCATATGATCTCACTGACATGAGGAATTCTTAATCTCAGGAAACAAACTTGAGGGTTGCTGGAGTGGTGGGGGTGGGAGGGTTGGGGTGGCTGGGTGATAGACATTGGGGAGGGTATGTGCTATGGTGAGCGCTGTGAATTGTGCAAGACTGTTGAATCACAGATCTGTACCTCTGAAACAAATAATACATTATATGTTTAAAAATAAAGAAGGTAGTAGGAAGGGAAAAATGAAGGGGGGCAAATGGGAGGGGGAGACAAACCATGAGACGATGGACTTTGAAAAACAAACTGAGGGTTCTAGAGGGGAGGGGGGTGGGGGGATGGGTTAGCCTGGTGATGGGTATTAAGGAGGGCACTTTCTGCGTGGAGCACTGGGTGTTATGCACAAACAATGAATCATGGAACACTACATCAAAAACTAATGATGTAATGTATGGTGATTAACATAACATAATAAAATAAAAAAAGTAAAATAATAAAAAAAATTAAAAAATAAACAAATAAAACTACCTGCAAATGTAAAATAATTCATCATTTAAAACAATTGACAAGCCATCTGAAGTAAAGTAATAGGCCAGTAAATCAAATCATGAATAATTTACTACCAACAATTAATTACAAGTTATTCAATTAAATTTATTTATTTAGAGGTCAACAAAAAGAGAAATTTTGCATAATAATTAAGACTTTTAATTCATTCCTGTTTAATCCATTATGTCCTCTCTTTACTTTATGTGTCAGATTTTAAGCTCTTGGGTAGAAGATTGCATTCACTTCTTTTCCTTCTCCTCTTCATCCTTTCTCTTCTCCCCCATCTGTCCTTCCTCCACACCCTCCTCTTCTTTCTTCCATTATTCACAGTGCCTGGCAATATATATTTTTGTTAAATAAATGAACTTCTGGCTAAAAGCTCTGGAGAAATGAAGGCTGCCATGACAAATGCTACTTTTAGCTTCAATCCCATTTCCAAATCAGTTTGCATCATAATTAGTGAGCAATGATGCCAAATGCAATTTTTGCTCCATGACTATTACTTACTTTTTTTTTTTTTGGTCTATGGATGAAGTAATGTCATCTAAAAATTAGAAAATAAAAAAATTAAATTATATTTATATATCTGATTTAAGAACAAAAAGGAAATTACACAATTAAAATGAGTTTTAAAAAGAAACTAGCAAACATAATATGTCCTCCATAGTTAATTTCAAACAATGATTAAATGTCTTCCTGCTACTAAAGTATCTTAGGTATTAGTGATAGTTTGCCAGGAACTATGAATCCTCTAATCTCTTAAATTTACCAGCCAATATCTGCATAAATTTTATCATTTTTGCAATGATAACTTGGCAAGTAGATTGAAAAAACCCATATTTTGAAGCCAAAAACAACAACCACACTCATTCATATATCTTTACAAAATTGCAAATAAGAATTTTTCAATGCTATACTTTTATGTTACATTAATTATAATAGATACAACATAGCTGACAAGCATAAATTTATATGGGTAAAGCCAGGGATAATGTCAAGATATTACTAGGCTTAAATAGTATGGCCTTCTACAGAGCATATGTTCTTAAGGAATAACAGGAAAGAAACCTGAGAAATGTTAGAGAATGTAAGTCAATTTTGTATTTACTGGTGCACCTCTCAGTCAGAATAGATGGGGCTTTAGTGAAGCCACTTAGATAGCATAATATGATTCCACAGCCTAAGGGATTTAATGAACTGATGTCTGAGTCATCAAAAGAAAGAGAATCTGGATGAATCAACAAGTGGCATTAAGGCACAACACAACAAAAAGCTATGATCTGGGAAATGGTTGTGAACAAAGGATGTATGAGAATTTCCTATGGAGCAGAAGTGGGCCAAACTTAAGATAAAGCCAGAGATATCCAAAATAGATTGGAAAGGAAATGGAACTCTAATCAAAGTAAAAGGCAAACAAACAAACAAAAAAAGCACACTGCAATTCTAAGATTCTGAGTAAAGAATAATTAAATATTCAGAAAAAAGCATTCACTCTCTTAAGGAAATGCATGAAAGAAACACTGGCTAGATACAGAAAACATGAATTCTATATCCAGTGAAAAAGAAATGAAAAAAAATAAAAGAGAAAGAAAGAGAGGGAGAGAAATGAAGTTTTTTTCATTAGGAGAGAGAGAGAGAGAGAGAGAAATCGTTGGTATCAGATCTGCCCTAAAAAAAAACAATGAAGTCTTCAGCCTGGACAAAAATGGCACTAATTCAAATCTATAGGAAAGAATAAGGACCACCTAACTGTATTTTAAAACTAGGATTGTTTAAACTAATAATTATTACACAGTAACCAGGGTTTGTAATAATATAAAATAAAATATAGTTGGGGGCGCCTGGGTGGTTCAGTCAGTTGAGTGTGAGACGTTTGGTTTTGGCTGGGGTGGTGATCTTGGGTTGGTGGGATGGAGCCCCAAGTTGGGCTCTGCGCTGGGCATGGAGCCTGCTTGAGTTTCTTTCACTCCCTCTCTCCCTGCCCGTCCCTGCTGGTGCACATTCTCCTTCTCTCTAAAAAAATATAAATAAAATAGTGTACCTGGGTGGCTCAGTAGGTTAAGTGTCTGCCTTCAGCTCAGGTCATGATCCTGGCGTCCCAGGATTGAGTCCCACATCAGGCTCCCTGCTCAGCAGGGAGTCTTCTTCTCCCTCTGACCCTCCCCACTCTCATGCTCTCTCTCTCATTTTATCTCTCTCAAATGAATAAATAAAATCTTTAAATAATAAAAATAAAACAAAGATGTAAAAGATATGATAGTAATAAAAAAGAGGGATGAAGAAATGGAACTCTATTAAATTTGGTGTATCTTTCTAGAGTTAATGCTGTTTTATTCTAAAGCAGTTTGTAATAAGCTCAGATGTATATTTAATTATAGAATAACCACTAAGGAAAAAAACTAAAAAGAAAAACAAGTAAATAATCAATGAAAATAAAAGGATACATACAAAAATTTTTTTCTTAAGAAAAATGAAGAAATCTAAGGAAAAAAAAAGACAAATCAAATAGCAAGGTGGCACCAGGAATCCAACCACATTAGTAATTAAATGAATTAATCATGAATTAATCAGTGGCCTTATAGAATTGGAAAGCTATTTTAATATTAGACAAAACAAGTCAAGAAATAACTTATACTTAAAATGAGAGAGATATTTTATTATGAGATAGAGAGAAGATAGATGATAGATAGATAGATGATAGATAGATAGGGATAGATGTAGATATAGATATGCACATACACACAGCGGCCAACCACATGACACCTTGCTGCACTGTGTGTGCATCTACAGAGGCCCGGCAGGTACAGTGGCCCACATATTGGACAGCCCACCCCAACCTGCCTGGGCGACTGTATTCTTTATGTGATCATTGATCTGCCAAGGATGTGGACCACTCGTCGTCGTGCTGGACCACAGCCTACCCATGGACGTGCAGGACACGCCAGGCAGCTCCTGGCCTCTTCGAGCCCTTTCTGGGCAAGGGCCCCACGGGAACCAGAGGCTCTGCAAGGATGGAGTTCATCCAAACGGTGGGCGGCCTCCTGGCCCTCGCCACAATTGCTGCATCTGCTGATGCACTGCCCTCAGCAACCGGGGAGTTGTGTGTGAATTCTGCCAGCCCAGGATCAGAGATGTATGAAGAAGTGTCCTACCTGAACGCCCCGAAGGAGCGCTTCTCGTGCCTCTGGACCCAGTGCCAGCGCCCTGATGGCAGCCTGCACGAAGACTTCATCAGCATCAGCCCTATGTCCCATCACCTACATGCTCCAGGTGGTAGGACCTGGAGAAACACAAGCTGCTTCTGAGATACTTCAGGATGCCCAGCCCCAGAGGTGTACTGACCTTGGTGGATATTCCATGAGGCCCTTGGTCAGGGGTATTGGTGGAACAATTAATAAAGTGCAGGCCTTTTGTTTTAAAAAATATATATTTGGGGAATATATATGGTATATAAATATATTTATACATATATTATACAAATATAAATATATTTATACATAAATATCATCACAATTTGGTCACTTTAAATGATATTTATTATCTAAAAGTTTGTTAACTAGAAATTTGGGATTTTTTTCTTTAAAAAAGTTGTCATAATTTATGATTGTATACATGTTTGAGTGTTTATTTCTGTTACCAAATCGCTCCTTCAAAAATAGCATAAAGCAGAGAGATCGGTCTGCGAGTTTCCACAAAGACACATTGAGGATATAATTTATTCCAATTTTTTACTGAGTGTTTATATTCAGATTTGTTTAATGTTTTTTGCATGAAGACGTCTTTGTTATATTGGATTTGTACATATATGCAAAAAAATTCAGTGGTTCTTAAGAAGAGAGACTATAAAATCATTGTCTCGATTTTGGTTGCCATGTACCTACTCTACCACAGCTTCCATACTGGAATAAAGGACCCCACTTTCTCTTCGACAAAATGTTACTCCATGTCTGTACATAGTAAGCACTTGATAACTACCCTGTGAAAAGATCCCATAATAGAAGATAGTTAGAATTTGGGGGGGCACTGATTTTTCAATAATTTCTAAGTAAAATAGGGAATGGAGATGAGAATAAATCTCTAGAACATGCTGTCTTTATACTATATTAAAATCTCCACATTTTTTGTTCACAGTTAAAATTTTGCCCACAGTTCTCAACTTCCTGTATTTAAATATCTAAATATGTTTACCCACGTGCATACCTATCCCTGTATTTGGACGTTTTCATATTCCTTATTCATATATTCAAAATGTTATCACCTGGCAAATGCTGGAGAGCCCCAGGTTCTTAGCCAATACATTTCATTAATGTATATCAACCTGTCACACAAAAACCAAGAAGAGAATATCCCTTTCATCCATGCAAGTTTGATGATCTATAAAATGTATATCTATGTGAGAGTTTTACAGATTCTTAAAATCTTCAATGTGATTTACTAGTTAAAGGACACATTTTAAATTCATGTCAATATTATTCTGGCATATAGCATATCAAAATACTTTTTGTAACTATCAAAGTTTGGAATGTATTTATAATCATCATTATATGAAGAGTAAGCCCATGCATATTTTGTGATGGGAAAAAAATATTTTCACATTAAGGATTTAGTAAAATTCCAAAAAGTTTTCAAGGTGGAATTATTAATAAGCAAAAGTAGCCTATTCTGATAGTTTGTTATAGTCATAAAGATGTAATAAAAGTAGTGAAAGGAGGGACATCCAATAAGGGATACATCTGCAATAACTTTATAGATACTTACAGAAACATCTATCCCAAGAAGAGCAAAATGGAAGTCAGAATCACATTATCTTGGGGAAATATGGAAGATATCAGGATGATAGCAGTTAGTGTTCCTGATAAGCAAAACAAAATAGTAATAAAATAATGCTATATCAAAAGACATATCTGTATAGCAGTTTAATGTATGCAAAACATTACACATTATTTGAATTGGTTTACATAATAACTTTACAGAGGGACAAGACAGCTATTTTCAACACTGCTTAAGAGAGACTGAAAAAGAAAGGCTTTATCAAGTTTTTGGAGGTAAAAACATAAGCCCAAATTGTATGGGATAACTAACTATATGCCTATCCAAAATCCCCCTGGTCTTTTTGCTGTGGCTGCCAGCTCTGTGCAGACATTACCTAAGCTCTTGGAATCAGCTGCTCTGTGTACTTACAGCTTTCTAAACTAGGGCTCCGCTACACCAGCATGTTATTTCCACAAAATCCCATGGCTACTTAGGCTCCTCTAGACTGTGACAGTTTCTCAGCCTTTCCTAGTTTTTGATGACTCTAGCAGTTTTGAAGACCACTGCTCCAGTATTTTGTATAATGTCTGTTGATTGGGATTTGTTTGATGAGTTTCTTACAATTAAGCCAGGGGTTATGGGTTTTGTGGAGGAAGATCATGGACATAGAAGACCATTCTCATCACGTCTTATCAAGGGCACATGGTATCAACATGATATCACGTTGCATGTTAACCTTGATCACCTTGTTGAGCTGGTGTTTATCACATTTCCCACTGTAAAGTTATTATTTTTCCTACCTTTCATTACTGTACTCTCTGGAAAGAAGTCATTATGCACAACCAACACTTAGGGGGTAGGAAGTTATGCTGCTCCTCTTTGAGGCTGAGTATCTACAAAATTATTTTGAATTCTGCATGGGAGATGTTCTCTCATCTATCTATCGTCTATCTATCTATCTATCTATCTACCATCTATCATCATCTTCTATCATCTATCTTCTATCATCTATCATCTATCATCTATCTAAGCATATATTTGTGTTATGTGTTATTTTGTATCTTGAGTTATGTTACTTACTTTTTGCTCAAATTGTTTCTGCTCTGGCCATTGGGAGCTCATTCAGTTGCAGACTGTGACCCTTTGACATACACCATCACTGTAGATTTTTGAACACTTCTTCACTTTCTAGTACTGCAATATTCTCCATGCTCATTTATTTATTTATTTAAGGACTGAATGATTTATTTTTTTTTCTTTTTAAAATTTTATTTTATTATGTTATATTAATCACCACACATTACATCATTAGTTTTGGTTTAGTGTTCCATGATTCATTGTTTGCGTATAAAACCCAGTGCTCCATTCAGTATGTGCCCTCTTTAATACCCAACACCAGGCTAACCCTCCCCTCTAAAACCCTCAGTTTGTTTCTCAGAGTCCATAGTCTCTCATGATCCATCTCCCCCTCCAATTCCCCCCTTCATTTTTTCCTTCCTACTATCTCCTTTTTTTTTTTTTTTAACATACAATGTATTATTTGTTTCAGAGGTACAGGTTTGTGATTCAACAGTCCTACACTCCATGCTCATTTTATATATTCCTTGTCCCGGCCTGAGAATCAGCTATTTCTTCAAAGAGTCCTGGTTCCTTTTCACTGGCAAATGGTATTAGAAAACATGATCTGGGCACTAGTTGTATTCATTGCTACTAGAGTGTCATAGCTCTCAGCCTTCTCAGATAACATAGTAAGTATTCACATATCTTTATATTCAGATATCTATAAATATTTCTATATGTATATACCTGTATCTATTTTAAGCTAAGCTTAACTTCAGAGTGATATTTCTCACCTAATCCAGTACCACATGCATCATTTTAGCCCTCTCCCTTGCTTATCTGTAATTTTTAACTCCAATAATGAGGAATCTGACTCCCACCACGCATCATCTTTAATAAATTCCGGTATATTTAGTTTCAGAGTTGTAATCCATATCCCCATGGGAAACAACTTAACCAAGTATAAAACTACAGTGTGTTTATATATGGTTCCTTTTGCCATTCATCTTAGTTTTTGTTCATCTCCAGAGTTACTTAAGTCAGAATCTTTTCTTCAACCCTTACATCCCTACCTTTGTGACGCTGGATAGCTCGCTATATATTTTTTATCACCGAAGAGTATTCAAATGCATAAATTATCACAATTTGTTTATCCATTCACCTATCAACTTCATCTTGGTTGCTATCAGTTTGGAGTAATTTTAAATAAAGCTGTTATAAATATGTGTGTGCAAGCTTTTGTATGCACATATAACTTCAAATCACGTAAATACCCAGGAGCAATATTGCTAGACACTAGGATAATATTTTGAAGATCTTGAAGTGCAAAAGACAGTGTCATAAAGCCAATAATTATCCTGTCCAAAATGCCAATAATTATTCGTTGAGAAATAATTTTTACCATTCTGTTTCCCTTTTAAAAAGGTTATTTCATAGGCTACTGTATCTAGAATAGTAAAAGTCCCCAATTTTTGTGAAAGTTACAGAATTGATATAATTTTTGTGAAACATATTGCTCATCTCAGATATGGGAAAATCATACAAACATACATGCCAACATTGAATCTAGACAGCACTCTGAAAACCATATATTGCAAATTGAGGCCTATTTTCCTCCCTTTGTACTGATGATCACTATAAGTAAAAGCATCATACTTACCGTGGCATAATAACATCTCTTTGGAAAACAAACATCTATGGTCATGAATTCCAAAGCATTGTGAAAAGAGCACTGTCTTTGCAAAAAAAAAAAAAAAAAAACATGTTATCCAATTCTTTGATATCTATCAATGTGATAGACAGTTCCTTGACTTAAACACTGTCAGGTGCTACAAGTTAATGTATACCTGAATCAGTCTTTTATTCTGTGTACAACCTTGAGGAATAGTTGAACAAGGGTTTTCCTCACACAAGAAAGAGGGAAGGTTATGTGAAATATATGTTACTTATTTTTAACATCCATTCAATTAATCAAGCTAGAGTTCTAGGTTATTATGTTTAATCAATGTATAGCCACAGGCTTTCATATAACAGTTTCACTCCACATACCAGTGTGTTATTTTACTCAGGTCCAGTCTATGATTATACCTGCCTTTTAGTATTTTATTTTGTTTCACCTATTTTTCCACCTGACTCTTCCCTTGCCCTGAAAGATGTTATAACTTTTGTCATCAGCAGGCTCATTACAGTTGCTAAAAATGTATTTCTTAATCTTTTTCTGTAATAAACAATCTTTTTCTTTCCTCTAAAGAGATATCTGCACGCGTGTCAATTGAGTCTAGATCTGAGTGCTTCTAAGTAAGCCTTTGTACTGGTGAATAACTCAGCAATTTAATCTATATATGAGACAATCTTTGAATGTGGATTGTAAAAATATTCTAACTATCCTTGGGAAAAACTATAGGCCATGCTACCTAGGAAAAAATACCATGTCTTGTCACAATATTCTGTATAGCAAAAGAGTTTAGAGTGGTAAGAAATTTATAAATAATTATTCATAGTTTTATAATGTTAAAATAAAATTTGTTACTCAACTTCTGATTAATAAATTTGCAAAAACACTTGAATCATTATTCAGACATGTATTGAATTAGGAATAACTTCTAAGGAAATATTGGAGTTCCATATATCATAATCAAAAAAGACTTCACCATCCACTAAAACATCACTGATAATTTTCACTAACAATCATAGGCAACTGTGTCATGGGTTCAGTGGTGATTCATCTAAACATAATTTACTTTTAGATGCAGATTATTATTTAGTTTTAATGATTTTAAAAATATGAAAATATTTTGAGAAAATTCAAAACTTAATAAAACCAATAATAATGATATGTACACATACTGAGTGTTCAAAAATGATGAGTATTCATTCACAGCATTTAAATTAAAATGTAAATATAATAATCTCTTAGTCACCCTCAAGCACTATTAGAATCAGAGAAATATTTTTCCAATTTAAATAATATGTAAGTGGACAGCAGAAGGTTTAACAGAATGAATAATATTTATATGCTTTTTAAAAAGTGGAAAAAATAAAAGATCAAGATAATGTAAACTATGACGTGTAGATAAAATTACACTACCTAATATTAATTTTCTCTTGGGTACACTTTCTGTAGAGACA